>NC_092709.1:356652980-356875069 GCF_047496885.1 Scyliorhinus torazame | reverse complement strand
CCTGTTCCCGCCGGCCCGCATTCCCGTTCCCTTTCCGCCGGCCCGCATTCCCGTTCCCTTCCCGCCGCCTTGCATTCCCGTTCCTTCCCGCCGGCCCGCATTCCCATTCCTCTCCCGCCGGCCCGCAGTCCCCCTTCCCGCCGGCCCGCATTCCCTTCCCGCCAGCCCGCATTCCCTTCCCGCTGGCCCGCCAGCCCGCATTCCCGTTCCCTTCCCGCCGGCCCCGCATTCCCGTTCCCGTTCCCGCCGGCCCGCATTCCCATTCCCGTTCCCCTTCCCGCCGGCCCGCATTCCGTTCCCGTTCCCGCCGGCCCGCATTCCCATTCCCTTCCCGCCAGCACCTTCCTCCCCCCCCCCTCGCACCTTCCTCCCCACCCCTCGCACCTTCCTCCCCCCCCCTCGCACCTTCCTCCCCCCCCTCGCACCTTCCTCCCCCCCCCTCGCACTCTTCCTCCCCCCCCTCGCACCTTCCTCCCCCCCTCGCACCTTCCTCCCCCCCCTCGCACCTTCCTCCCCCCTCGCACCTTCCTCCCCCCTCGCACCTTCCTCCCCCCCCCCCCCTGCACCTTCCTACACCCCCTCACCTTCCTCCCCCCCCGCTCTCACCTTCCTCCCCACCCCCTCGCACCTTTCCTCCCCACCCTCGCACCCTTCCTCCCCCCACTCGCACCTTCCTGCGTGCCTGCCTCCTCCCCTTCCTCCGTGCCTGCCTCCTCCCCTTCCTCCGTGCCTGCGTCCCTCCCCCTTCCTCCGTGCCTGCCTCCTCACCCTTCCTCCGTGCCTGCCTCCTCCCCTTCCTCCGTGCCTGCCTCCTCCCCCCCCCCCCCCCCCCCCCCCCCATCCCCCCTCGCACCTTCCTTCCCCTCCCCCGCCTCCCCCCCTCACACCCAGTTGTGCTGCCCCGCACTATTCCGGCCCATGCCCACCTCTGAAAGGAGGTTACGATGGTGAAATTTAGAGGTTACGATGATGAAATAATGAGCTGTGACCCGAATGCCTAACTGGTTCCTGTCTTATGTGGTTTTCAATCTTTTCTTCAGGACTCTTGGCTTCTTTCAAGCTTCCTGCGTATGAGGAGGTATCGGCCCAGCCCAGCACCCCCTCCACCATCCTATACGTCAATACAATGCCAGGAGACCAGGGCTGAGCTCAGCCCTTCACTGAGCTCCAATAACTGCACCAGCTGCTCTTGTAGCTCCTAGCTCTCCCAACAGTACCTCCGATTCTGACCCCAGCACCCCAGTGACCCCAGCACCCCCGGTGACCCCGAGCCAGCATCGCCGCTCCCCAGCTCCGACTGTGCTGCTGAAGATGTCGGTGTCACTGTGTCACAAGCGGCTGTGTCCGAGGAGGAGGAGGAGGAGGATGAAAGTCGGTCCAGGGCACAGGCGCCTCACCGGAGACTCTGGGATCGATGTGTGCCGTTGCCTTGTTCACGGAGATGACAATGCGGACTGCGCTGAGGAGAGTGGGAGTTTCCTGCACGGCAGACTAGGCTGCGTCGGAGAGCTGCACACCGCTCTGCTCCAGCCTGCCGATTCTGCCAGCCTCTGCCTCCTGCCAGCTTCCCGAGGAGACCCTGACTCCCATCTTTCCCGTCTAAGGGGAAAACGGAAAGATTGGGGAACCCGGCAATGCATTTAAACCAAGGGACCAGACCCCCTGAGGCTGTGGGACCAAGGAGATAGTCTCAGGTTCGACTGAGGTGCTATAGGACTGTGAATATTACTCCATATTGGAACTATTTATAACCTACAGCCAGCGTGAGTGCTTGACTGCAAAGGAAACCTGGTGCACGTTCCCTCCCTCTGCCAGCTCCTGACTGAAAGGCTGTTTTTCTGCCTGTATCTCTCCCTCAATCTACTCAGAGTTTCTCTCACTGTTTCTCCTGCCTGAAATTCTCTTGTGTTGCTGTCTCAGATGAATGATCACATGGTTTTGTCACACTCCCCCCACCTCTCCCGTGATTCAGATCGTTCCTGAGCCTGAGGGCTGTTCCGAATTCGTGTGAGGTATTCAAGCTCCTGTTACCGGTGTTGGTGATTTCACTGGGAGGGGAGGGCTGTGTTAATACTCGCTGATCGTGAGGTGTCAGTGGAAGGGGGAGAGGATTAGTCCTTCAGTCTGGATAAGCATTGTTTGCTATTAAATCCACTACCCTGACCGGAATTGATGGCAGGCCGCAGCGGTGAAAGCACTGAAACCTGACCACTAGGGAACGGTTAATTACTGTTGCAAACTCAAATCATGAAATAATTTATTAATTGGAACTTGTGTGAGCTGATTAAGAGCTTTTAATGACCTAATATAATGGTGCTGCTGTGAGACGGAGCTTGATGGTTTCCCACACTCCGAACCGAGTCCAAGGAGGCAGGCGTAGAGCTAGGAGTGAAAGGAGAATAATGGATAGGTGGGTGAGAATGTTGCTGCTTCATTTAACATCTTTGTGTGTGCAGCTCCCTTCTGTTTTACGACAAACCTCTTCCAGGACCACGGTTTGTAGCTATAGGAATATCAAAAGTAATCGGAAAGACTGCAAATCTCTCTCTCTCTCCCTGAATCAGACACTAGATGCAACTTTGGTTGGGTAGTTTTAAGAGCCTAAATAAATGGATAAAGAAAATATCATTAATTCGAATCTGGCAACACAGAAATGGAAGAGATTTGGTCCACTATGTCTGTGCTAGTTCTTTGAAGGAGCTTTTTGGATTAGTCCCTACAAAATATCCTTGGGCAGTAGGCTGTTAGTGATCTGGAATACACTTCCCGAAAGGGTGGTGGTGGAGGATTCAATAATAACTTTCAGAAGTGAAACGCTTGGAGGAAAACATTGACAGGACTATTGGGAAAAGAGACGAGCAAAATTAATTGGGTATGTCCACCAAAGAGCTGGCTCCGTCTCCAAGGGCCAAATGCCGACTTGCGTGCTCTGTCATTCTGTGAAATTCTCCTTTTACAATTTTAAAAATCCTTTCTATTGGCTCCACGTTATCTCTCTGTTACATTACTGGTCACTTTGCTTGCTGACAGAGGAAGGTTCAGAGATTCCAGCCCAGGTTTCTTATTGCTTCCTGTCCTTAATTTCCTTGATACCCGGTTTGTGACTGATCCTTTAACACACCCTGCATCGAGGGACGGGCAATAACTGAGGCCTTGCCAGTGTCCTCAAGGTCACAGTGAAGAAGGACTTGCATTTCTGTAGCGCCTTTCATTATCTCAGGATGCCCAAACCGCTTTACAACCAATAAAGTACTTTTGAAATATAATCACTGTTGTTGAAAAGTGACATCGATTGCAGGCACAGAAAGATCCACAAAGAATGTCAGAATGGCACGATAAACCAGTTCCAATGGACTATGGGAGGACTCAACTGTTTTTCTAATTGTGCCTATCCACTCACCTGAAAGACAGCACTGCAGTTCCCATTCACTACCGCGTTCCAGTTACCCCTCAGTACCGCGTTCCTCCCTCTCAGTACTACGTTTCCAGTTACCCCTCAGTACTGCATTCCAAGTTACCCCCTCAGTGCTGCGTTCCAGTTTCCCCTCAGTACAGTGTCCCAGTTACCCCTCAGTACTGCGTCCCAGTTACCCCTCAGTGCTGCGTTCCAGTTACCCTCAAGAACTGCGTTCCAGTTACCCCTCAGTACTGCGTTCGCGTTCAGTTCCCCTCAGTACTGCATTCCAGTTACCACTCAGAACTGCGTTCCAGTTACCCCTCAGTACTGCGTTCGCGTTCCAGTTACCCCTCAGTACTGCATTCCAGTTACCCCTCAGTTGCTGCGTTCCAGTTTCCCCTCAGTACAGTGTTCCAGTTACCCCTCAGTACTGCGTCCCAGTTACCCCTCAGTGCTGCGTTCCAGTTACCCCTCAGAACTGCGTTCCAGTTACCCCTCAGTACTGCGTTCGCGTTCCAGTTCCCCTCAGTACTGCGTTCCAGTTCCCCATAGTACTGCGTTCCAGTTCCCTTCACACTGCGTTCCAGGTCCCTTCACACTGCGTTCCAGTTCCCTTCACATTGCGTTCCAGTTCCCCTCAGTTCTGCGTTCCTCCTCCCCTCAGTCCTGTGTTCCTCCTCCTCTCAGTACTGCATTCCACCCAATACTGCATTTCAGTCCCCTCCGTACTGCGTCCCAGTCCACTCCGTACTGCGTCCCAGTCCACTCCGTACTGCATTCCAGTCCCCTCCGTACTGCATTCCAGTCCCCTCCGTACTGCGTTCCAGTCCCTCCGTACTGCGTTCCAGTCCCCTCCGTACTGCGTTCCAGTCCCCTCCGTACTGCGTTCCAGTCCCCTCCGTACTGCGTTCCAGTCCCCTCCGTACTGCGTTCCAGTCCCCTCCGTACTGCGTTCCAGTCCCCTCCGTACTGCGTTCCAGTCCACTCAGTACTGCGTTCCAGTTCCCCACTCAGTACTGCGTTCCAGTTCCCCACTCAGTACTGCGTTCCAGTTCCCCCTCAGTACTGCGTTCCAGTTCCCCCTCAGTACTGCGTTCCAGTTCCCCTCAGTACTACTTTCCAGTTCCTCCTCAGTACTGCGTTCCAGTTCCTCCTCTACTGCATTCCAGTTCGCCCTCAGTACTGCATTCCAGTTGCCCCTCAGTACTGCGTTCCAGTTCAAGCTCAGTACTGCGTTCCTGTTCCCCTCAGTACTGCGTTCCAGTTCCCCAGAGTACTGCGTTCCAGTTCCCCCTCAGTACTGCGTTCCAGTTCAACCTCAGTACTGCATTCCTGTTCCCCTCAGTACTGCGTTCCAGTTCCCCTCGGTACTGTGTTTCTCCCCCCCCCCCCCTCAGGACTGCAATCCAACCCCCCTCAGTACTGCATTCCAGTCCCCTCCGTACTGCGTTCCAGTCCCCTCCGTACTGCGTTCCAGTCCCCTCCGTACTGCGTTCCAGTCCCCTCCGTACTGCGTTCCAGTCCTCTCCGTACTGCATTCCATTCCCCCCCGTACAGCATTCCAGTTCCCCTTACTACTGCATTCCTCCCCCCAGTCCTGGTTCCAGTTCCCCTCAGTACTGCATTACTCCCCCTCAGTACTGCGTTCCACTTACCCCTCAGAACTGCATTCCAGTTACCCCTCAGTACTGCGTTCCAGTTTCCCTCAGTACTGCGTTCTAGCTCACCATAGACCTGCGTTCCAGTTCCCTTCACACTGCATTCCAGTTCCCTTCACACTGCGTTCCAGTTCCCTTCACACCGTTCCAGTTCCCCTCCGTACTGTGTTCTAGTTACCCCTCAGTACTGCATTCCAGTTCCCCCTCAGTACTGCCTTCCAGTTACCCCTCAGTACTGCGTTCCAGTTCTCCCTCAGTACTGCGTTCCATTTACCCCTCAGTACTGCGTTCCATTTACCACTCAGTACTGCGTTCCATTTACCCCTCAGTACTGCGTTCCAGTTACCCCTCAGTACTGTGTTCCAGTTACCCCTCAGTACTGCATTCCAGTTCCCCACTCAGTACTGCGTTCCAGTTCCCACTCAGTACTGCGTTCCAGTTACTCCTCAGTACTGCGTTCCAGTTACCCCTCAGTACTGCGTTTCAGTTACCCCTCAGTACTGCGTTCGTTCCCCCTCAGTACTGCATTCCAGTTCCCCCTCAGTACTGCAATTCAGTTCCCCCTCAGTACTGCATTCCAGTTCAACCTCAGTGCTGCATTCCAGGTCCCCCATAGTACTGCGTTCCAGTTCCCCTCAGTACTTTGTTTCTCCCCCCCCCTCAGGACTGCCATCGTCCCCGCCTCAGGACTGCCATCCTCCCCCCCCCCCCCCCCCCTCAGGACTGCCATCCTCCCCCCCCCCCCCCCCCATTCAGTACTGCATTCCAGTCCCCTCCGTACTGCGTTCCAGTCCTCTCCGTACTGCATTCCATTCCCCCCCATACTGCGTTCCAGTTCTCCTCAGTACTGCATTACTCCCCCTCAGTACTGCATTCCAGTTACCCCTCAGAACTGCGTTCGCGCTCCAGTTCCCCACAGTACTGCGTTCCAGTTCCCTTCACACTGCGTTCCGGTTCCCTTCACACTGCGTTCCGAGTCCCTTCACACTGCGTTCCGGTTCCCTTCACACTGCGTTCCGGTTCCCTTCACACTGCGTTCCAGTTCCCCTCAGTACTGCGTTCCTCCTCCCCTCAGTCCTGCGTTCCTCCTCCTCTCAGTACTGCATTCCCCCCAATACTGCGTTCCAGTTCCCCTTAGTACTGCGTTCCAGTTGCCCTTAGTACTGCGTTCCAGTACCCCCCTCAGTACTGCATTCCAGTTCCCCCTCAGTACTGCGTTCCAGTTCCCCCCAGTACTGCGTTCCAGTTCCCCCTCAGTACTACGTACCAGTTCCTCCTCAGTACTGCGTTCCAGTTCCTCCTCAGTACTGCGTTCCAGTTCCCCTTAGTACTGCGTTCCAGTTCCCCTTAGTACTGCGTTCCAGTTCCCCCTCAGTACTGCGTTCCAGTTCCCCCTCAGTACTGCGTTCCAGTTCCCCCTCAGTACTGCGTTCCAGTTCCCCCTCAGTACTGCGTTCCAGTTCCCCCTCAGTACTGCGTTCCAGTTCCCCCTCAGTACTACGTTCCAGTTCCCCCTCAGTACTGCGTTCCAGTTCCTCCTCAGTACTGCGTTCCAGTTCCCCCTCAGCACTGCGTTCCAGTTCCCCCTCAGTACTGCGTTCCAGTTCAACCTCAGTACTGCATTCCTGTTCCCCTCAGTACTGCGTTCCAGTTCCCTAAAGTACTGCGTTCAAGTTCCCCTCAGTACTGTGTTTCTCCCCCCCCCCTCAGGACTGCAATCCAACCCCCCTCAGTACTGCATTCCAGTCCCCTCCATACTGCGTTCCAGTCCCCTCCGTACTGCGTTCCAGTCCTCTCCGTACTGCATTCCATTCCCCCCCCGTACAGCATTCCAGTTCCCCTTACTACTGCATTCCTCCCCCCAGTCCTGGTTCCAGTTGCCCTCAGTACTGCATTACTCCCCCTCAGTACTGCGTTCCACTTACCCCTCAGAACTGCGTTCCAGTTACCCCTCAGTACTGCGTTCGCGTTCCAGTTCCCCTCAGTACTGCGTTCCAGCTCACCATAATACTGCGTTCCAGTTCCCTTCACACTGCATTCCAGTTCCCTTCACACTGCATTCCAGTTCCCTTCACACCGTTCCTGTTCCCCTCAGTACTGCGTTCTAGTTACCCCTCAGTACTGCGTTCCAGTTCCCCCTCAGTACTGCGTTCCAGTTCCCCCTCAGTACTGCGTTCCAGTTCCCCCTCAGTACTGCCTTCCAGTTCCCCCTCAGTACTGCGTTCCAGTTCCCCCTCAGTACTGCGTTCCAGTTCCCCCTCAGTACTGCGTTCCAGTTCCCCCTCAGTACTGCGTTCCAGTTCCCCCTCAGTACTGCGTTCCAGTTCCCCCTCAGTACTGCGTTCCAGTTCCCCCTCAGTACTGCGTTCCAGATCCCCCTCAGTACTGCGTTCCAGTTCCCCTCAGTACTGCGTTCCAGTTCCCCTCAGTACTGCGTTCCTGTTCCCCTCAGTACTGCGTTCCTGTTCCCCTCAGTACTGCGTTCCTGTTCCCCTCAGTACAGCGTTCCTGTTCCCCTCAGTACAGCGTTCCTGTTCCCCTCACTAGTGCGTTCCTGTTCCCCTCACTAGTGCGTTCCTGTTCCCCTCAGTAGTGCGTTCCAGTTCCCCCTCAGTACTGCGCTCCAGTTCCCCCTCAGTACTGCGTTCCTGTTCCCCTCAGTAGTGCGTTCCAGTTCCCCCTCAGTAGTGCGTTCCAGTTCCCCCTCAGTACTGCGTTCCATTTACCCCTCAGTACTGCGTTCCAGTTACCCCTCAGTACTGTGTTCCAGTTACCCCTCAGTACTGCATTCCAGTTCCCCCTCAGTACTGCGTTCCAGTTACCCGTCAGTACTGCGTTCCAGCTACTCCTCAGTACTGCGTTCCAGTTACCCCTCAGTACTGCGTTCCAGTTACCCCTCAGTACTGCGTTTCAGTTACCCCCCAGTACTGCGTTCGTTACCCCTCAGTACTGCGTTCCAGTTGCCCCTCAGTACTGCGTTCCAGTTACCCCTCAGTACTGCGTTCCAGTTACCCCTCAGTACTGCATTCCAGTTACCCCTCAGTACTGCGATCCAGTTAACCTTCAGTACTGCATTCCAGTTACCCCTCAGTACTGCGTTACTGTTCCCCCACAGTACTGCGTGCCAGTTCCCCATAGTACAGCGTTCCTCCCCCTCAGCACTGCATTCCAGTTCCCCCTCAGTACTGCATTCCAGTTCCCGCTCAGTACTGCATTCCAGTTACCCCTCAGTACTGCGTTCGCGTTCCAGTTCCCCTCAGTACTGCGTTCCAGCTCACCGTAGTACTGCGTTCCAGTTCCCCCTCAGTACTGCATTTCAGTTCCCCCTCAGTACTGCATTCCAGTTCAACCTCAGTACTGCGTTCGCGTTCTGTTCCCCATAGTACTGCGTTCCTGTTCCCCATAGTACTGCGTTCCAGTTCCCCTTAGTACTGCATTCCTCCCCACCTGTACTGCATTCCAGTTCTCCTCAGTACTGCATTACTCCCCCTCAGTACTGCGTTCCAGTTACCCCTCAGAACTGCGTTCCAGTTACCCCTCAGTACTGTGTTCGCGTTCTGTTCCCCATAGTACTGCGTTCCAGTTGCCTTCAAACTGCATTCCAGTTCCCTTCACACTGCGTTCCAGTTCCCTTCACACTGCGTTCCAGTTCCCTTCACTCTGCGTTCCAGTTCCCCTCAGTACTGCGTTCCAGTTCCACCTCAGTACTGCGTTCCAGTTCAACCTCAGTACTGCATTCCTGTTCCCCTCAGTACTGCGTTCCAGTTCCCCATAGTACTGCGTTCCAGTTCCCCTCAGTACTGTGTTTCTCCCCCCCCCCTCAGGACTGCAATCCAAACCCCCTCAGTACTGCATTCCAGTCCCCTCCGTACTGCGTTCCAGTCCTCTCCGTACTGCATTCCATTCCCCCCGTACTGCATTCCATTCCGCCCCTACTGCATTCCAGTTCCCCTTAGTGCTGCATTCCTCCCCAGTACTGGTTCCAGTTCCCCTCAGTACGGCATTACTTCCCCACAGTACTGCGTTCCAGTTACCCCTCAGAACTGCGTTCCAGTTACCCCTCAGTACTGCGTTCGCGTTCCAGTTCCCCTCAGTACTGCGTTCCAGTTCCCCATAGTACTGCGTTCCAGTTCCCCATAGTACTGCATTCCAGTTCCCTTCACACTACATTCCAGTTCCCTTCACACTGCGTTCCAGTTCCCCTCAGTACTGCATTCTAGTTACCCCTCAGTACTGCGTTCCAGTTCCCCCTCAGTACTGCCTTCCAGTTACCCCTTTGTCCTGCATTCCAGTTCCCCCTCAGTACTGCGTTCCAGTTCCCCCTCAGTACTGCGTTCCAGTTCCCCCTCAGTACTGCGTTCCAGTTCCCCCTCAGTACTTCGTTCCAGTTCCCCCTCAGTACTTCGTTCCAGTTCCCCCTCAGTACTGCGTTCCAGTTCCCCCTCAGTACTGCGTTCCAGTTCCCCCTCAATACTGCGTTCCAGTTCCCCCTCAGTACTGCGTTCCAGTTCCCCCTCAGTACTGCGTTCCAGTTCCCCCTCAGTACTGCGTTCCTGTTCCCCTCAGTACTGCGTTCCTGTTCCCCTCAGCAGTGCGTTCCTGTTCCCCTCAGTAGTGCGTTCCTGTTCCCCTCAGTACTGCGTTCCTGTTCCCCTCTGTACTGCGTTCCAGTTCCCCTCAGTACAGCATTCCTGTTCCCCGCAGGACTGCGTTCCAGTTATCCCTCAATACTGCGTTCCTGTTCCCCCACAGTACTGCAGTCTAGTTCCCCTCAGTACTGCGTTCCAGTTCCACTCAGTACTGCATTCCAGTTTCGCCTCGGTACTGCATTCCAGTTTCGCCTCGGTACTGCGTTTCAGTTCCCCCTCAGTACAGTTCCCCACTCAGTACGTCGATTTCGGCGTGAGAACAGCTGGTGAGTCAGTTTCAGCGGGAGCATTGCGGAAGTGGTTGCTGGGAGGTAAGTCTGTCCTTTAAAAGCACTTGTCTTTGCAGGGGCAGGCCAGTCGATTTCGGCGTGAGAACAGCTGGTGAGTCAGTTTCAGCGGGAGCAGTGCGGAAGTGGTTGCTGGGAGGTAAGTCTGTCCTTTAAAAGCACTTGTCTTTGCAGGGGCAGGCCAGTCGATTTCGGCGGGAGAACAGCTGGTGAGTCAGTTTCAGCGGGAGCATTGCGGAAGTGGTTGCTGGGAGGTAAGTCTGTCCTTTAAAAGCACTTGTCTTTGCAGGGGCAGGCCAGTCGATTTCGGCGGGAGTGGAGCTGGCTGGTTAGTCAATTGCAGCAGGAGCTGAGAATTTTTATTTTTTAAAAATTAATTTTTTAGACGGGAACAGGAAGTCGACCCGCGGACGTCTGGGAAGACCCTCCCCAATAAATTCTGGTGGAGAGGAAACCCAAGACACTACACGTGTAGTGTCTCCCACCCGCCTTCCTCCTCTAACCTAATAATAAAACCCATTGGTCTGAGGTAAGTACCATATTTTATTATATTATTATTATTTTTTATAAAAATTTAATTTAGTTGTTAGCCAGATCGTAGTAGAAAGTTAGAGGAATGGCAGGGAAGGGAGTGCAATGTTCCTCCTGCAGGATGTTTGAGGTGAGGGATGCAGTTAGTGTCCCTGCTGATTTTACCTGCAGAAAGTGCTGCCATCTCCAGCTCCTCCAAGACCGAGTTAGGGAACTGGAGCTGGAGTTGGAAGAACTTTGGATCATTCGGGAGGCAGAAGGGGTCATAGATAGCAGCTTCAGGGAATTAGTTACACCAAAGATTGGAGATAGGTGGGTAACTGTAAGAGGGACTGGGAAAAAGCAGTCAGTGCAGGGATCCCCTGCGGTCGTTCCCCTGAGAAACAAGTATACCGCTTTGGATACTTGTGGGGGGGACGACTTACCAGGGGTAAGCCATGGGGTACGGGCCGTACAAATATCCTGGGGGGGGAGATTTGTTAGTGCTCTTTGGGGGGGGTTTAAACTAATGCAGCAGGGGCATGGGAACCTGGATTGTAGTTTTAGGGTAAGGGAGAATGAGAGTATAGAGGTCAGGAGCACAGATTTGACGTTGCAGGAGGGGGCCAGTGTTCAGGTAGGTGGTTTGAAGTGTGTCTACTTCAATGCCAGGAGTATACGAAACAAGGTAGGGGAACTGGCAGCATGGGTTGGTACCTGGGACTTCGATGTTGTGGCCATTTCGGAGACATGGATAGAGCAGGGACAGGAATGGATGTTGCAGGTTCCGGGGTTTAGGTGTTTTAGTAAGCTCAGAGAAGGAGGCAAAAGAGGGGGAGGTGTGGCGCTGCTAGTCAAGAGCAGTATTACGGTGGCGGAGAGGATGCTAGATGGGGACTCTTCTTCCAAGGTAGTATGGGCTGAAGTTAGAAACAGGAAAGGAGAGGTCACCCTGTTGGGAGTTTTTTATAGGCCTCCTAATAGTTCTAGGGATGTAGAGGAAAGGATGGCGAAGATGATTCTGGATATGAGCGAAAGTAACAGGGTAGTTATTATGGGAGACTTTAACTTTCCAAATATTGACTGGAAAAGATATAGTTTGAGTACAATAGATGGGTCGTTTTTTGTACAGTGTGTGCAGGAGGGTTTCCTGAAACAATATGTTGACAGGCCAACAAGAGGCGAGGCCACGTTGGATTTGGTTTTGGGTAATGAACCAGGCCAGGTGTTGGATTTCGAGGTAGGAGAGCACTTTGGGGACAGTGACCACAATTCGGTGACGTTTACGTTAATGATGGAAAGGGATAAGTATACACCGCAGGGCAAGAGTTATAGCTGGGGGAAGGGCAATTATGATGCCATTAGACGTGACTTGGGGGGGATAAGGTGGAGAAGTAGGCTGCAAGTGTTGGGCACACTGGATAAGTGGGGCTTGTTCAAGGATCAGCTACTGCGTGTTCTTGATAAGTATGTACCGGTCAGACAGGGAGGAAGGCGTCGAGCGAGGGAACCGTGGTTTACCAAGGAAGTGGAATCTCTTGTTAAGAGGAAGAAGGAGGCCTATGTGAAGATGAAGTGTGAAGTTTCGGTTGGGGCGATGGATAGTTACAAGGTAGCGAGGAAGGATCTAAAGAGAGAGCTAAGACGAGCAAGGAGGGGACATGAGAAGTATTTGGCAGGAAGGATCAAGGAAAACCCAAAAGCTTTCTATAGGTATGTCAGGAATAAGCGAATGACTAGGGAAAGAGTAGGACCAGTCAAGGACAGGGATGGGAAATTGTGTGTGGAGTCTGAAGAGATAGGCGAGATACTAAATGAATATTTTTCGTCAGTATTCACTCAGGAAAAAGATAATGTTGTGGAGGAGAATGCTGAGCCCCAGGCTAATAGAATAGATGGCATTGAGGTACGTAGGGAAGAGGTGTTGGCAATTCTGGACAGGCTGAAAATAGATAAGTCCCCAGGACCTGATGGGATTTATCCTAGGATTCTCTGGGAGGCCAGGGAAGAGATTGCTGGACCTTTGGCTTTGATTTTTTTGTCATCATTGGCTACAGGAATAGTGCCAGAGGACTGGAGGACAGCAAATGTGGTCCCTTTGTTCAAAAAGGGGAGCAGAGACAACCCCGGCAACTATAGACCGGTGAGCCTCACGTCTGTAGTGGGTAAAGTCTTGGAGGGGATTATAAGAGACAAGATTTATAATCATCTAGATAGGAATAATATGATCAGGGATAGTCAGCATGGCTTTGTGAAGGGTAGGTCATGCCTCACAAACCTTATCGAGTTCTTTGAGAAGGTGACTGAACAGGTAGACGAGGGTAGAGCAGTTGATGTGGTGTATATGGATTTCAGCAAAGCGTTTGATAAGGTTCCCCATGGTAGGCTATTGCAGAAAATACGGAGGCTGGGGATTGAGGGTGATTTAGAGATGTGGATCAGAAATTGGCTAGCTGAAAGAAGACAGAGGGTGGTGGTTGATGGGAAATGTTCAGAATGGAGTACAGTCACAAGTGGAGTACCACAAGGATCTGTTCTGGGGCCGTTGCTGTTTGTCATTTTTATCAATGACCTAGAGGAAGGCGCAGAAGGGTGGGTGAGTAAATTTGCAGACGATACTAAAGTCGGTGGTGTTGTCGATAGTGTGGAAGGATGTAGCAGGTTACAGAGGGATATAGATAAGCTGCAGAGCTGGGCTGAGAGGTGGCAAATGGAGTTTAATGTAGAGAAGTGTGAGGTGATTCACTTTGGAAGGAATAACAGGAATGCGAAATATTTGGCTAATGGTAAAGTTCTTGAAAGTGTGGATGAGCAGAGGGATCTAGGTGTCCATGTACATAGATCCCTGAAAGTTGCCACCCAGGTTGATAGGGTTGTGAAGAAGGCCTATGGAGTGTTGGCCTTTATTGGTAGAGGGATTGAATTCCGGAGTCGGGAGGTCATGTTGCAGCTGTACAGAACTCTGGTACGGCCGCATTTGGAGTATTGCGTACAGTTCTGGTCACCGCATTATAGGAAGGACGTGGAGGCTTTGGAGTGGGTGCAGAGGAGATTTACCAGGATATTGCCTGGTATGGAGGGAAAATCTTATGAGGAAAGGCTGATGGACTTGAGGTTGTTTTCGTTGGAGAGAAGAAGGTTAAGAGGAGACTTAATAGAGGCATACAAAATGATCAGGGGGTTGGATAGGGTGGACAGTGAGAGCCTTCTCCCGCGGATGGATATGGCTGGCACGAGGGGACATAACTTTAAACTGAGGGGTAATAGATATAGGACAGAGGTCAGAGGTAGGTTCTTTACGCAAAGAGTAGTTAGACCGTGGAATGCCCTACCTGCTACAGTAGTGAACTTGCCAACATTGAGGGCATTTAAAAGTTTATTGGATAAACATATGGATGATAATGGCATAGTGTAGGTTAGATGGCTTTGTTTCGGTGCAACACCGTGGGCCGAAGGGCCTGTACTGCGCTGTATTGTTCAATGTTCTATGTTCTACTGCGTTTCAGTTCCCCCTTGGTACTGCGTTCCAGTTCCCCCTCAGTACTGCGTTCCAGTTCCCCCTCAGTACTGCGTTCCAGTTCCTCTTCAGTCCTGCTTTCCAGTTCCCCCCTCAGTACAGCGTTCCAGTTACCCCTCAGTACTGCGTTCAAGTTCCTCAGTACTGCGTTCCAGTTCTCCCTCAGTACTGCGTTCCAGTTCCCCCTCAGTACTGCGTTCCAGTTCCCCCTCAGCACTGCGTTCCAGTTGCCCCTCAGTACTGCGCTCCAGTTCCCCCTCAGTACTGCGCTCCAGTTCCCCCTCAGTACTGCGCTCCAGTTCCCCCTCAGTACTGCGCTCCAGTTCCCCCTCAGTACTGCGCTCCAGTTCCCCCTCAGTACTGCGTTCCAGTTCCCCCTCAGTACTGCGTTCCAGTTCCCCCTCAGTACTGCGTTCCAGTTCCCCCTCAGTACTGCGTTCCAGTTCCCCCTCAGTACTGCGTTCCAGTTCCCCCTCAGTACTGCGTTCCAGTTCCCCCTCAGTACTGCGTTCCAGTTCCCCCTCAGTTCTGCGTTCCAGTTCCCCCTCAGTACTGCGTTCCAGTTCCCCCTCAGTACTGCGTTCCAGTTCCCCCTCAGTACTGCGTTCCAGTTCCCCCTCAGTACTGCGTTCCAGTTCCCCCTCAGTACTGCGTTCCAGTTCCCCCTCAGTACTGCGTTCCTGTTCCCCTCAGTACTGCGTTCAAGTTCCTCAGTACTGCGTTCCAGTTCTCCCTCAGTACTGCGTTCCAGTTCCCCCTCAGTACTGCGTTCCAGTTCCCCCTCAGCACTGCGTTCCAGTTGCCCCTCAGTACTGCGCTCCAGTTCCCCCTCAGTACTGCGCTCCAGTTCCCCCTCAGTACTGCGCTCCAGTTCCCCCTCAGTACTGCGCTCCAGTTCCCCCTCAGTACTGCGTTCCAGTTCCCCCTCAGTACTGCGTTCCAGTTCCCCCTCAATACTGCGTTCCAGTTCCCCCTCAGTACTGCGTTCCAGTTCCCCCTCAGTACTGCGTTCCAGTTCCCCCTCAGTACTGCGTTCCAGTTCCCCCTCAGTACTGCGTTCCAGTTCCCCCTCAGTACTGCGTTCCAGTTCCCCCTCAGTACTGCGTTCCAGTTCCCCCTCAGTACTGCGTTCCAGTTCCCCCTCAGTACTGCGTTCCAGTTCCCCCTCAGTACTGCGTTCCAGTTCCCCCTCAGTACTGCGTTCCAGTTCCTCTCAGTACTGCGTTCCAGTTCCTCTCAGTACTGCGTTCCTGTTCCTCTCAGTACTGCGTTCCTGTTTCCCTCAGTACTGCGTTCCTGTTCCCCTCAATAATGCATTCCTGTTCCCCTCAGTAGTGCGTTCCTGTTCTCAGTAGTGCGTTCCTGTTCCCCTCAGTACTGCGTTCCAGTTCCCCCTCAGTACTGCGCTCCAGTTCCCCCTCAGTACTGCGTTCCAGTTACCCCTCAGTACTGCGTTCCAGTTACCCCTCAGTACTGCGTTCCAGTTACCCCTCAGTACTGCATTCCAGTTCCCCACTCAGTACTGCGTTCAAGTTCCCCACACAGCACTGCGTTCCAGTTACCCGTCAGTACTGCGTTCCAGTTACCCGTCAGTACTGCGTTCCAGTTACTCCTCAGTACTGCGTTTCAGTTACCCCTCAGTACTGCATTTCAGTTACCCCTCAGTACTGCGTTCGTTACCCCTCTACTGCATTCCAGTTCCCCCTCAGTACTGCATTCCAGTTCCCCCTCAGTACTGCATTTCAGTTCCCCCTCAGTACTGCATTCCAGTTCAACCTCAGTGCTGCGTTCCAGGTCCCCATAGTACTGCGTTCCAGTTCCTCTCAGTACTTTGTTTCTCCCCCCCCCCCCCCCCCTCAGGACTGCCACCGTCCCCCCCTCAGGACTGCCATCCTCCCCCCCCCCCCCCTCAGGACTGCCATCCTCCCCCCCCCCCCATTCAGTACTGCATTCCAGTCCTCTCCGTACTGCATTCCATTCCCCCCCGTACTGCGTTCCAGTTCTCCTCAGTACTGCATTACTCCCCCTCAGTACTGCGTTCCAGTTACCCCTCAGAACTGCGTTCCAGTTACCCCTCAGTACTGCGTTCGCGCTCCAGTTCCCCATAGTACTGCGTTCCGGTTCCCTTCACACTGCGTTCCGGTTCCCTTCACACTGCGTTCCAGTTCCCCTCAGTACTGCGTTCCTCCTCTGCTCAGTCCTGCGTTCATCCTCCTCTCAGTACTGCATACCCCCCAATACTGCGTTCCAGTCCCCTCTGTACTGCATTCCAGTTCCCCTTAGTACTGCGTTCCAGTTCCCCTTAGTACTGCGTTCCAGTTCCCCCTCAGTACTGCGTTCCAGTTGCCCCTCAGTACTGCGTTCCAGTTCCCCCTCAGTACTGCGTTTCAGTTCCCCCCTCAGTACTACGTTCCAGTTCCTTCTCAGTACTGCGTTCCAGTTCCTCCTCAGTACTGCGTTCCAGTTCCCCCTCAGCACTGCGTTCCAGTTCCCCCTCAGTACTGCGTTCCAGTTCAACCTCAGTACTGCATTCCTGTTCCCCTCAGTACTGCGTTCCAGTTCCCCAAAGTACTGCGTTCAAGTTCCCCTCAGTACTGTGTTTCTCCCCCCCCCCTCAGGACTGCAATCCAACCCCCCTCAGTACTGCATTCCAGTCCCCTCCATACTGCGTTCCAGTCCCCTCCGTACTGCGTTCCAGTCCTCTCCGTACTGCATTCCATTCCCCCCCCGTACAGCATTCCAGTTCCCCTTACTACTGCATTCCTCCCCCCAGTCCTGGTTCCAGTTCCCCTCAGTACTGCATTACTCCCCCTCAGTACTGCGTTCCACTTACCCCTCAGAACTGCATTCCAGTTACCCCTCAGTACTGCGTTCGCGTTCCAGTTCCCCTCAGTACTGCATTCCAGCTCACCATAGTCCTGCGTTCCAGTTCCCTTCACACTGCATTCCAGTTCCCTTCACACTGCGTTCCAGTTCCCTTCACACCGTTCCAGTTCCCCTCAGTACTGCGTTCTAGTTACCCCTCAGTACTGCGTACCAGTTCCCCCTCAGTACTGCCTTCCAGTTACCCCTAAGTACTGCGTTCCAGTTCCCCCTCAGTAATGCGTTCCAGTTGCCCCTCAGGACCGCGTTCCAGTTCCCCCTCAGTACTGCGTTCCAGTTCCCCCTCAGTACTGCGTTCCAGTTCCCCCTCAGTACTGCGTTCCAGTTCCCCCTCAGTACTGCGTTCCAGTTCAACCTCAGTACTGCATTCCTGTTCCCCTCAGTACTGCGTTCCAGTTCCTCCTCAGTACTGCGTTCCAGTTCCTCCTTAGTACTGCGTTCCAGTTCCCCCTCAGTACTGCATTCCAGTTCCCCCTCAGTACTGCGTTCCAGTTCAACCTCAGTACTGCATTCCTGTTCCCCTCAGTACTGCGTTCCAGTTCCCCAAAGTACTAAGTTCCAGTTCCCCTCAGTACTGTGTTTCTCCCCCCCCCCCCTCAGGACTGCAATCCAACCCCCCTCAGTACTGCATTCCAGTCCCCTCCATACTGCGTTCCAGTCTCCTCCGTACTGCGTTCCATTCCCCCCCCGTACAGCATTCCAGTTCCCCTTACTACTGCATTCCTCCCCCCAGTCCTGGATCCAGTTCCCCTCAGTACTGCATTACTCCCCCTCAGTACTGCGTTCCACTTACCCCTCAGAACTGCGTTCCAGTTACCCCTCAGTACTGCGTTCGCGTTCCAGTTCCCCTCAGTACTGCGTTCCAGCTCACCATAGTCCTGCGTTCCAGTTCCCTTCACACTGCATTCCAGTTCCCTTCACACTGCGTTCCAGTTCCCTTCACACCGTTCCAGTTCCCCTCAGTACTGCGTTCTAGTTACCCCTCAGTACTGCATTCCAGTTCCCCCTCAGTACTGCCTTCCAGTTCCCCCTCAGTACTGCGTTCCAGTTCCCCCTCAGTACTGCGTTCCAATTCCCCCTCAGTACTGCGTTCCAGTTCCCCCTCAGTACTGCGTTCCAGTTCCCCCTCAGTACTGCGTTCCAGTTCCCCCTCAGTACTGCGTTCCAGTTCCCCCTCATTACTGCGTTCCAGTTCCCCCTCAATACTGCGTTCCAGTTCCCCCTCAGTACTGCGTTCCAGTTCAACCTCAGTACTGCATTCCTGTTCCCCTCAGTACTGCGTTCCAGTTCCCCAAAGTACTGCGTTCAAGTTCCCCTCAGTACTGTGTTTCTCCCCCCCCCCCCCTCAGGACTGCAATCCAACCCCCCTCAGTACTGCATTCCAGTCCCCTCCATACTGCGTTCCAGTCCCCTCCGTACTGCGTTCCAGTCCTCTCCGTACTGCATTCCATTCCCCCCCGTACAGCATTCCAGTTCCCCTTACTACTGCATTCCTCCCCCCAGTCCTGGTTCCAGTTCCCCTCAGTACTGCATTACTCCCCCTCAGTACTGCGTTCCACTTACCCCTCAGAACTGCATTCCAGTTACCCCTCAGTACTGCGTTCGCGTTCCAGTTCCCCTCAGTACTGCATTCCAGCTCACCATAGTCCTGCGTTCCAGTTCCCTTCACACTGCATTCCAGTTCCCTTCACACTGCGTTCCAGTTCCCTTCACACCGTTCCAGTTCCCCTCAGTACTGCGTTCTAGTTACCCCTCAGTACTGCGTACCAGTTCCCCCTCAGTACTGCCTTCCAGTTACCCCTAAGTACTGCGTTCCAGTTCCCCCTCAGTAATGCGTTCCAGTTGCCCCTCAGTACCGCGTTCCAGTTCCCCCTCAGTACTGCGTTCCAGTTCCCCCTCAGTACTGCGTTCCAGTTCCCCCTCAGTACTGCGTTCCAGTTCCCCCTCAGTACTGCGTTCCAGTTCAACCTCAGTACTGCATTCCTGTTCCCCTCAGTACTGCGTTCCAGTTCCTCCTCAGTACTGCGTTCCAGTTCCTCCTTAGTACTGCGTTCCAGTTCCCCCTCAGTACTGCATTCCAGTTCCCCCTCAGTACTGCGTTCCAGTTCAACCTCAGTACTGCATTCCTGTTCCCCTCAGTACTGCGTTCCAGTTCCCCAAAGTACTAAGTTCCAGTTCCCCTCAGTACTGTGTTTCTCCCCCCCCCCCCTCAGGACTGCAATCCAACCCCCCTCAGTACTGCATTCCAGTCCCCTCCATACTGCGTTCCAGTCTCCTCCGTACTGCGTTCCATTCCCCCCCCGTACAGCATTCCAGTTCCCCTTACTACTGCATTCCTCCCCCCAGTCCTGGATCCAGTTCCCCTCAGTACTGCATTACTCCCCCTCAGTACTGCGTTCCACTTACCCCTCAGAACTGCGTTCCAGTTACCCCTCAGTACTGCGTTCGCGTTCCAGTTCCCCTCAGTACTGCGTTCCAGCTCACCATAGTCCTGCGTTCCAGTTCCCTTCACACTGCATTCCAGTTCCCTTCACACTGCGTTCCAGTTCCCTTCACACCGTTCCAGTTCCCCTCAGTACTGCGTTCTAGTTACCCCTCAGTACTGCATTCCAGTTCCCCCTCAGTACTGCCTTCCAGTTCCCCCTCAGTACTGCGTTCCAGTTCCCCCTCAGTACTGCGTTCCAATTCCCCCTCAGTACTGCGTTCCAGTTCCCCCTCAGTACTGCGTTCCAGTTCCCCCTCAGTACTGCGTTCCAGTTCCCCCTCAGTACTGCATTCCAGTTCCCCCTCAGTACTGCATTCCAGTTCCCCCTCATTACTGCGTTCCAGTCCCCCCTCAGTACTGCGTTCCAGTTCCCCCTCAGTACTGCGTTCCAGTTCCCCCTCAGTACTGCGTTCCAGTTCCCCCTCAGTACTGCGTTCCAGTTCCCCCTCAGTACTGCGTTACTGTTCCCCCTCTACTGCGTTCCAGTTCCCCTCAGTACTGCGTTCCTGTTCCCCTCAGTACTGCGTTCCTGTTCCCCTCAGTACTGCGTTCCTGTTCCCCTCAGTACTGCGTTCCTGTTCCCCTCAGTACTGCGTTCCTGTTCCCCTCAGTAATGCATTCCTGTTCCCCTCAGTAGTGCGTTCCTGCTCTCCTCAGTAGTGCGTTCCTGTTCCCCTCAGTACTGCGTTCCAGTTCCCCCTCAGTACTGCGTTCCAGTTCCCCCTCAGTACTGCGTTCCAGTTCCCCCTCAGTACTGCGTTCCATTTACCACTCAGTACTGCGTTCCATTTACCCCTCAGTACTGCGTTCCAGTTACCCCTCAGTACTGTGTTCCAGTTACCCCTCAGTACTGCATTCCAGTTCCCCACTCAGTACTGCGTTCCAGTTACTCCTCAGTACTGCGTTCCAGTTACCCCTCAGTACTGCGTTTCAGTTACCCCTCAGTACTGCGTTCGTTCCCCCTCAGTACTGCATTCCAGTTCCCCCTCAGTACTGCAATTCAGTTCCCCCTCAGTACTGCATTCCAGTTCAACCTCAGTGCTGCGTTCCAGGTCCCCATAGTACTGCGTTCCAGTTCCCCTCAGTACTTTGTTTCTCCCCCCCCTCAGGACTGCCATCGTGCCCGCCTCAGGACTGCCATCCTCCCCCCCCCCCCCCTCAGGACTGCCATCCTCCCCCCCCCCCCCCATTCAGTACTGCATTCCAGTCCCCTCCGTACTGCGTTCCAGTCCTCTCCGTACTGCATTCCATTCCCCCCCATACTGCGTTCCAGTTCTCCTCAGTACTGCATTACTCCCCCTCAGTACTGCGTTCCAGTTACCCCTCAGAACTGCGTTCCAGTTACCCCTCAGTACTGCGTTCGCGCTCCAGTTCCCCATAGTACTGCGTTCCAGTTCCCTTCACACTGCGTTCCGGTTCCCTTCACACTGCGTTCCGGTTCCCTTCACACTGCGTTCCGGTTCCCTTCACACTGCGTTCCGGTTCCCTTCACACTGCGTTCCAGTTCCCCTCAGTACTGCGTTCCTCCTCCCCTCAGTCCTGCGTTCCTCCTCCTCTCAGTACTGCATTCCCCCCAATACTGCGTTCCAGTTCCCCTTAGTACTGCGTTCCAGTTCCCCTTAGTACTGCGTTCCAGTACCCCCCTCAGTACTGCATTCCAGTTCCCTCAGTACTGCGTTCCAGTTCCCCCCAGTACTGCGTTCCAGTTCCCCCTCAGTACTACGTACCAGTTCCTCCTCAGTACTGCGTTCCAGTTCCTCCTCAGTACTGCGTTCCAGTTCCCCTTAGTACTGCGTTCCAGTTCCCATTAGTACTGCGTTCCAGTTCCCCCTCAGTACTGCATTCCAGTTCCCCCTCAGTACTGCGTTCCAGTTCCCCCTCAGTACTGCGTTCCAGTTCCCCAAAGTACTGCGTTCAAGTTCCCCTCAGTACTGTGTTTCTCCCCCCCCCTCAGGACTGCAATCCAACCCCCCTCAGTACTGCATTCCAGTCCCCTCCATACTGCGTTCCAGTCCCCTCCGTACTGCGTTCTAGTCCTCTCCGTACTGCATTCCATTCCCCCCCCGTACAGCTTTCCAGTTCCCCTTACTACTGCATTCCTCCCCCCAGTCCTGGTTCCAGTTCCCCTCAGTACTGCATTACTCCCCCTCAGTACTGCGTTCCACTTACCCCTCAGAACTGCGTTCCAGTTACCCCTCAGTACTGCGTTCGCGTTCCAGTTCCCCTCAGTACTGCGTTCCAGCTCACCATAATACTGCGTTCCAGTTCCCTTCACACTGCATTCCAGTTCCCTTCACACTGCAATCCAGTTCCCTTCACACCGTTCCAGTTCCCCTCAGTACTGCGTTCTAGTTACCCCTCAGTACTGCGTTCCAGTTCCCCCTCAGTACTGCGTTCCAGTTCCCCCTCAGTACTGCCTTCCAGTTACCCCTCAGTACTGCGTTCCAGTTCCCCCTCAGTACTGCGTTCCAGTTCCCCCTCAGTACTGCGTTCCAGTTCCCCCTCAGTACTGCGTTCCAGTTCCCCCTCAGTACTGCGTTCCAGTTCCCCCTCAGTACTGCGTTCCAGATCCCCCTCAGTACTGCGTTCCAGTTCCCCTCAGTACTGCGTTCCTGTTCCCCTCAGTACTGCGTTCCTGTTCCCCTCAGTACAGCGTTCCTGTTCCCCTCAGTACAGCGTTCCTGTTCCCCTCACTAGTGCGTTCCTGTTCCCCTCACTAGTGCGTTCCTGTTCCCCTCAGTAGTGCGTTCCAGTTCCCCCTCAGTACTGCGCTCCAGTTCCCCCTCAGTACTGCGCTCCAGTTCCCCCTCAGTACTGCGTTCCTGTTCCCCTCAGTAGTGCATTCCAGTTCCCCCTCAGTAGTGCGTTCCAGTTCCCCCTCAGTACTGCGTTCCATTTACCCCTCAGTACTGCGTTCCAGTTACCCCTCAGTACTGTGTTCCAGTTACCCCTCAGTACTGCATTCCAGTTCCCCCTCAGTACTGCGTTCCAGTTACCCGTCAGTACTGCGTTCCAGTTACTCCTCAGTACTGCGTTCCAGTTACTCCTCAGTACTGCGTTCCAGTTACCCCTCAGTACTGCGTTTCAGTTACCCCCCAGTACTGCGTTCGTTACCCCTCAGTACTGCGTTCCAGTTGCCCCTCAGTACTGCGTTCCAGTTACCCCTCAGTACTGCGTTCCAGTTACCCCTCAGTACTGCGTTCCAGTTACCCCTCAGTACTGCATTCCAGTTACCCCTCAGTACTGCGATCCAGTTAACCTTCAGTACTGCATTCCAGTTACCCCTCAGTACTGCGTTACTGTTCCCCCACAGTACTGCGTGCCAGTTCCCCATAGTACAGCGTTCCTCCCCCTCAGCACTGCATTCCAGTTCCCCCTCAGTACTGCATTCCAGTTCCCGCTCAGTACTGCATTCCAGTTACCCCTCAGTACTGCGTTCGCGTTCCAGTTCCCCTCAGTACTGCGTTCCAGCTCACCGTAGTACTGCGTTCCAGTTCCCCCTCAGTACTGCATTTCAGTTCCCCCTCAGTACTGCATTCCAGTTCAACCTCAGTACTGCCTTCGCGTTCTGTTCCCCATAGTACTGCGTTCCTGTTCCCCATAGTACTGCGTTCCAGTTCCCCTTAGTACTGCATTCCTCCCCACCAGTACTGCATTCCAGTTCTCCTCAGTACTGCATTACTCCCCCTCAGTACTGCGTTCCAGTTACCCCTCCGAACTGCGTTCCAGTTACCCCTCAGTACTGTGTTCGCGTTCTGTTCCCCATAGTACTGCGTTCCAGTTGCCTTCAAACTGCGTTCCAGTTCCCTTCACACTGCGTTCCAGTTCCCTTCACACTGCGTTCCAGTTCCCTTCACTCTGCGTTCCAGTTCCCCTCAGTACTGCATTCCAGTTCCACCTCAGTACTGCGTTCCAGTTCAACCTCAGTACTGCATTCCTGTTCCCCTCAGTACTGCGTTCCAGTTCCCCATAGTACTGCGTTCCAGTTCCCCTCAGTACTGTGTTTCTCCCCCCCCCTCAGGACTGCAATTCAAACCCCCTCAGTACTGCATTCCAGTCCCCTCCAGACTGCGTTCCAGTCCCCTCCGTACTGCGTTCCAGTCCTCTCCGTACTGCATTCCATTCCCCCCGTACTGCATTCCATTCCCCCCGTACTGCATTCCAGTTCCCCTTAGTACTGCATTCCTCCCCAGTACTGGTTCCAGTTCCCCTCAGTACGGCATTACTTCCCCACAGTACTGCGTTCCAGTTACCCCTCAGAACTGCGTTCCAGTTACCCCTCAGTACTGCGTTCGCGTTCCAGTTCCCCTCAGTACTGCGTTCCAGTTCCCCATAGTACTGCGTTCCAGTTCACTTCACACTGCATTCCAGTTCCCTTCACACTACATTCCAGTTCCCTTCACACTGCGTTCCAGTTCCCCTCAGTACTGCATTCTAGTTACCCCTCAGTACTGCGTTCCAGTTCCCCCTCAGTACTGCCTTCCAGTTACCCCTCTGTCCTGCATTCCAGTTCCCCCTCAGTACTGCGTTCCAGTTCCCCCTCAGTACTGCGTTCCAGTTCCCCCTCAGTACTTCGTTCCAGTTCCCCCTCAGTACTTCGTTCCAGTTCCCCCTCAGTACTGCTTTCCAGTTCCCCCTCAGTACTGCGTTCCAGTTCCCCCTCAATACTGCGTTCCAGTTCCCCCTCAGTACTGCGTTCCAGTTCCCCCTCAGTACTGCGTTCCTGTTCCCCTCAGTACTGCGTTCCTGTTCCCCTCAGTACTGCGTTCCTGTTCCCCTCAGCAGTGCGTTCCTGTTCCCCTCAGTAGTGCGTTCCTGTTCCCCTCAGTACTGCGTTCCTGTTCCCCTCTGTACTGCGTTCCAGTTCCCCTCAGTACAGCATTCCTGTTCCCCGCAGGACTGCGTTCCAGTTATCCCTCAATACTGCGTTCCTGTTCCCCCACAGTACTGCAGTCTAGTTCCCCTCAGTACTGCGTTCCAGTTCCACTCAGTACTGCATTCCAGTTTCGCCTCGGTGCTGCATTCCAGTTTCGCCTCGGTACTGCGTTTCAGTTCCCCCTCAGTACAGTTCCCCACTCAGTACGTCGATTTCGGCGTGAGAACAGCTGGTGAGTCAGTTTCAGCGGGAGCATTGCGGAAGTGGTTGCTGGGAGGTAAGTCTGTCCTTTAAAAGCACTTGTCTTTGCAGGGGAAGTGCTGCCATCTCCAGCTCCTCCAAGACCGAGTTAGGGAACTGGAGCTGGAGTTGGAAGAACTTTGGATCATTCGGGAGGCAGAAGGGGGTCATAGATAGCAGCTTCAGGGAATTAGTTACACCAAAGATTGGAGATAGGTGGGTAACTGTAAGAGGGACTGGGAAAAAGCAGTCAGTGCAGGGATCCCCTGCGGTCGTTCCCCTGAGAAACAAGTATACCGCTTTGGATACTTGTGGGGGGGACGACTTACCAGGGGTAAGCCATGGGGTACGGGCCTCTGGCCCGTACAAATATCCTGGGGGGGGAGATTTGTTAGTGCTCTTTGGGGGGGTTTAAACTAATGCAGCAGGGGCATGGGAACCTGGATTGTAGTTTTAGGGTAAGGGAGAATGAGAGTATAGAGGTCAGGAGCACAGATTTGACGTTGCAGGAGGGGGCCAGTGTTCAGGTAGGTGGTTTGAAGTGTGTCTACTTCAATGCCAGGAGTATACGAAACAAGGTAGGGGAACTGGCAGCATGGGTTGGTACCTGGGACTTCGATGTTGTGGCCATTTCGGAGACATGGATAGAGCAGGGACAGGAATGGATGTTGCAGGTTCCGGGGTTTAGGTGTTTTAGTAAGCTCAGAGAAGGAGGCAAAAGAGGGGGAGGTGTGGCGCTGCTAGTCAAGAGCAGTATTACGGTGGCGGAGAGGATGCTAGATGGGGACTCTTCTTCCGAGGTAGTATGGGCTGAAGTTAGAAACAGGAAAGGAGAGGTCACCCTGTTGGGAGTTTTTTATAGGCCTCCTAATAGTTCTAGGGATGTAGAGGAAAGGATGGCGAAGATGATTCTGGATATGAGCGAAAGTAACAGGGTAGTTATTATGGGAGACTTTAACTTTCCAAATATTGACTGGAAAAGATATAGTTTGAGTACAATAGATGGGTCGTTTTTTGTACAGTGTGTGCAGGAGGGTTTCCTGAAACAATATGTTGACAGGCCAACAAGAGGCGAGGCCACGTTGGATTTGGTTTTGGGTAATGAACCAGGCCAGGTGTTGGATTTCGAGGTAGGAGAGCACTTTGGGGACAGTGACCACAATTCGGTGACGTTTACGTTAATGATGGAAAGGGTTAAGTATACACCGCAGGGCAAGAGTTATAGCTGGGGGAAGGGCAATTATGATGCCATTAGACGTGACTTGGGGGGGATAAGGTGGAGAAGTAGGCTGCAAGTGTTGGGCACACTGGATAAGTGGGGCTTGTTCAAGGATCAGCTACTGCGTGTTCTTGATAAGTATGTACCGGTCAGACAGGGAGGAAGGCGTCGAGCGAGGGAACCGTGGTTTACCAAGGAAGTGGAATCTCTTGTTAAGAGGAAGAAGGAGGCCTATGTGAAGATGAAGTGTGAAGTTTCGGTTGGGGCGATGGATAGTTACAAGGCAGCGAGGAAGGATCTAAAGAGAGAGCTAAGACGAGCAAGGAGGGGACATGAGAAGTATTTGGCAGGAAGGATCAAGGAAAACCCAAAAGCTTTCTATAGGTATGTCAGGAATAAGCGAATGACTAGGGAAAGAGTAGGACCAGTCAAGGACAGGGATGGGAAATTGTGTGTGGAGTCTGAAGAGATAGGCGAGATACTAAATGAATATTTTTCGTCAGTATTCACTCAGGAAAAAGATAATGTTGTGGAGGAGAATGCTGAGCCCCAGGCTAATAGAATAGATGGCATTGAGGTACGTAGGGAAGAGGTGTTGGCAATTCTGGACAGGCTGAAAATAGATAAGTCCCCAGGACCTGATGGGATTTATCCTAGGATTCTCTGGGAGGCCAGGGAAGAGATTGCTGGACCTTTGGCTTTGATTTTTTTGTCATCATTGGCTACAGGAATAGTGCCAGAGGACTGGAGGACAGCAAATGTGGTCCCTTTGTTCAAAAAGGGGAGCAGAGACAACCCCGGCAACTATAGACCGGTGAGCCTCACGTCTGTAGTGGGTAAAGTCTTGGAGGGGATTATAAGAGACAAGATTTATAATCATCTAGATAGGAATAATATGATCAGGGATAGTCAGCATGGCTTTGTGAAGGGTAGGTCATGCCTCACAAACCTTATCGAGTTCTTTGAGAAGGTGACTGAACAGGTAGACGAGGGTAGAGCAGTTGATGTGGTGTATATGGATTTCAGCAAAGCGTTTGATAAGGTTCCCCATGGTAGGCTATTGCAGAAAATACGGAGGCTGGGGATTGAGGGTGATTTAGAGATGTGGATCAGAAATTGGCTAGCTGAAAGAAGACAGAGGGTGGTGGTTGATGGGAAATGTTCAGAATGGAGTACAGTCACAAGTGGAGTACCACAAGGATCTGTTCTGGGGCCGTTGCTGTTTGTCATTTTTATCAATGACCTAGAGGAAGGCGCAGAAGGGTGGGTGAGTAAATTTGCAGACGATACTAAAGTCGGTGGTGTTGTCGATAGTGTGGAAGGATGTAGCAGGTTACAGAGGGATATAGATAAGCTGCAGAGCTGGGCTGAGAGGTGGCAAATGGAGTTTAATGTAGAGAAGTGTGAGGTGATTCACTTTGGAAGGAATAACAGGAATGCGAAATATTTGGCTAATGGTAAAGTTCTTGAAAGTGTGGATGAGCAGAGGGATCTAGGTGTCCATGTACATAGATCCCTGAAAGTTGCCACCCAGGTTGATAGGGTTGTGAAGAAGGCCTATGGAGTGTTGGCCTTTATTGGTAGAGGGATTGAATTCCGGAGTCGGGAGGTCATGTTGCAGCTGTACAGAACTCTGGTACGGCCGCATTTGGAGTATTGCGTACAGTTCTGGTCACCGCATTATAGGAAGGACGTGGAGGCTTTGGAGTGGGTGCAGAGGAGATTTACCAGGATATTGCCTGGTATGGAGGGAAAATCTTATGAGGAAAGGCTGATGGACTTGAGGTTGTTTTCGTTGGAGAGAAGAAGGTTAAGAGGAGACTTAATAGAGGCATACAAAATGATCAGGGGGTTGGATAGGGTGGACAGTGAGAGCCTTCTCCCGCGGATGGATATGGCTGGCACGAGGGGACATAACTTTAAACTGAGGGGTAATAGATATAGGACAGAGGTCAGAGGTAGGTTCTTTACGCAAAGAGTAGTGAGGCCGTGGAATGCCCTACCTGCTACAGTAGTGAACTTGCCAACATTGAGGGCATTTAAACGTTTATTGGATAAACATATGGATGATAATGGCATAGTGTAGGTTAGATGGCTTTGTTTCGGTGCAACACCGTGGGCCGAAGGGCCTGTACTGCGCTGTATTGTTCAATGTTCTATGTTCTACTGCGTTTCAGTTCCCCCTCGGTACTGCGTTCCAGTTCCCTCAGTACTGCGTTCCAGTTCCCCCTCAGTACTGCGTTCCAGTTCCTCTTCAGTCCTGCTTTCCAGTTCCCCCCTCAGTACAGCGTTCCAGTTACCCCTCAGTACTGCGTTCAAGTTCCTCAGTACTGCGTTCCAGTTCTCCCTCAGTACTGCGTTCCAGTTCCCCCTCAGTACTGCGTTCCAGTTCCCCCTCAGCACTGCGTTCCAGTTGCCCCTCAGTACTGCGCTCCAGTTCCCCCTCAGTACTGCGCTCCAGTTCCCCCTCAGTACTGCGCTCCAGTTCCCCCTCAGTACTGCGCTCCAGTTCACCCTCAGTACTGCGCTCCAGTTCACCCTCAGTACTGCGCTCCAGTTACCCCTCAGTACTGCGTTCCAGTTACCACTCAGTACTGCGTTCCAGTTACCCCTCAGTACTGTGTTCCATTTACCCCTCAGTACTGCGTTCCAGTTACCCGTCAGTACTGCGTTCCAGTTACTCCTCAGTACTGCGTTCCAGTTACCCCTCAGTACTGCGTTTCAGTTCCCTTCACACTGCATTCCAGTTCCCTTCACACGGCGTTCCAGTTCCCTTCACACTGCGTTCCAGTTCCACTCAGTAATGCGTTCTAGTTACTCCTCAGTACTGCGTTCCAGTTACCCCTAAGTCCTGCGTTCCTCCTCCCCTCAGTACTGCATTCCCCCCAATACTGCATTCCAGTCCCCTCCGTACGGCGTTCCAGTCGCCTCCGTACTGCGTGACAGTTCCCCTCAGTACTGCGTTCCAGTTCCCCTCAGTACTGCGTTCCAGTTCCCCTCAGTACTGCGTTCCAGTTCCCCTCAGTACTGCGTTCCAGTTCCCCTCAGTACTGCGTTCCAGTTACCCCTCAGTACTGCGTTCCAGTTCTCCCTCAGTACTGCGTTCCAGTTCCCCTCAGTACTGCGTTTAAGTTACCCCTCAGTACTGTGTTCCAGTTCCCCCTCAGTACTGCGTTCCAGTTCCCCCTCAGTACTGCGTTCCTGTTCCCCTCAGTACTGTGTTCCTGTTCCCCTCAGTACTGCGTTCCTGTTCCCCTCAGTACTGCGTTCCAGTTCCCCTCAGTACTGCGTTCCTGTTCCCCTCAGTGCTGCGTTCCTGTTCCCCTCAGTACTGCGTTCCTGTTCCCCTCAGTACTGCATTCCTGTTCCCCGCAGGACTGCATTCCAGTTACCCCTCGGTACTGCATTCCAGTTACGCCTCGGTACTGCATTCCAGTTTCCCCTCAGTACTGCATTCCACTTTCCCCTCGGTACTGCGTACCAGTTCCCCCTCGGTGCTGCGTTCCAGTTCCCCCTCGGTACTGCGTTCCAGTTCCCCCTCAGTACTACGTTACAGTTACCCCTCAGTACTGAATTCCAGTTACCCCTCAGTACTGCATTCCAGTTACCCCTCAGTACTGCATTCCAGTTACCCCTCAGTACTGCGTTCCAGTTACCCCTCAGTACTGCGCTCCAGTTCCCCTCAGTACTGCGTTCCTGTTCCCCTCAGTACTGCGTTCCTGTTCCCCTCAGTACTGTGTTCCTGTTCCCCTCAGTACTGCGTTACTGTTCCCCTCAGTACTGCGTTCCTGTTCCCCTCAGTACTGCGTTCCTGTTCCCCTCAGTACTGCGTTCCTGTTCCCCTCAGTACTGCATTCCTGTTCCTCTCAGTACTGCGTTCCTGTTCCCCTCAGTACTGCGTTCTTTTTCCCCTCAGCACTGCGTTCCTGTTCCCCTCAGCACTGCGTTCCTGTTCCCCTCAGCACTGCGTTCCTGTTCCCCTCAGCACTGCGTTCCTGTTCCCCTCAGTACTGCGTTCCTGTTCCCCTCAGTACTGCGTTCCTGTTCCCCTCAGTACTGCGTTCCTGTTCCCCTCAGTACTGCGTTCCTGTTCCCCTCAGTACTGCGTTCCTGTTCCCCTCAGTACTGCGTTCCTGTTCCCCTCAGTACTGCGTTCCTGTTCCCCTCAGTACTGCGTTCCTGTTCCCCTCAGTACTGCATTCCTGTTTCCCTCAGTACTGCGTTCCTGTTTCCCTCAGTACTGCGTTCCTGTTTCCCTCAGTACTGCGTTCCTGTTCCCCTCAGTACTGCGTTCCTGTTCCCCTCAGTACTGCATTTCTCCCCCCCCAGTACTGTGTTCCAGTTCTCCTCAGTACTGCGTTCCAGTTCCCCCTCAGTAATGCGTTCCAGTTCCCCCTCAGTACTGCGTTCCAGTTCCCCCTCAGTACTGCGTTCCAGTTCCCCCTCAGTACTGCGTTCCAGTTCCCCCTCAGTACTGCGTTCCAGTTCCCCCTCAGTACTGCGTTCCAGTTCCCCCTCAGTACTGCGTTCCAGTTCCCCCTCAGTACTGCGTTCCAGTTCCCCCTCAGTACTGCGTTCCAGTTCCCCCTCAGTACTGCGTTCCAGTTCCCCCTCAGTACTGCGTTCCAGTTCCCCCTCAGTACTGCGTTCCAGTTCCCCCTCAGTACCGCGTTCCAGTTCCCCCTCAGTACTGCGTTCCAGTTCCCCCTCAGTACTGCGTTCCAGTTCCCCCTCAGTACTGCGTTCCAGTTCCCCCTCAGTACTGCGTTCCAGTTCCCCCTCAGTACTGCGTTCCAGTTCCCCCTCAGTACTGCGTTCCAGTTCCCCCTCAGTACTGCGTTCCAGTTCCCCCTCAGTACTGCGTTCCAGTTCCCCCTCAGTACCGCGTTCCAGTTCCCCCTCAGTACTGCGTTCCAGTTCCCCCTCTGTACTGCGTTCCAGTTACCCCTCAGTACCGCGTTCCAGTTCCCCCTCTGTACTGCGTTCCAGTTCCCCCTCAGTACTGCGTTCCAGTTCCCCTCAGTAGATAGAGCAGACAAACACGTGGCTAAACAGCTGGTGTAGGAGGGAGGGTTTCCGTTTTCTGGACCACTGGGAGCTCTTCCGGGGCAGGTGTGACCTGTATAAGATGGACGGGTTGCATCTAAACCGGAGAGGCATAAATATCCTGGCCGCGAGGTTTGCTAGTGTCACACGGGAGGGTTTAAACTAGTATGGCAGGGGGGTGGGCACGGGAGCAATAGGTCAGAAGGTGAGAGCATTGAGGGAGAACTAGGGAATAGGGACAGTGTGGCTCTGAGGCAGAGCAGACGGGGAAAAGTTGCTGAACACAGCAGGTCTGGTGGCCTGAAGTGCATATGTTTTAATGCAAGGAGCATTACGGGTAAGGCAGATGAACTTAGAGCTTGGATTACTACTTGGAACTATGATGTTGTTGCCATTACAGAGACCTGGTTGAGGGAAGGGCAGGATTGGCAGCTAAATGTTCCAGGATTTAGATGTTTCAGGCGGGATAGAGGGGGATGTAAAAGGGGAGGCGGAGTTGCGCTACTTGTTCGGGAGAATATCACAGCTATACTGCGAGAGGACACCTCAGAGGGCAGTGAGGCTATATGGGTAGAGATCAGGAATAAGAAGGGTGCAGTCACAATGTTGGGGGTATACTACAGGCCTCCCAACAGCCAGCGGGAGATAGAGGAGCAGATAGGTAGACAGATTTTGGAAAAGAGTAAAAACAACAGGGTTGTGGTGATGGGAGACTTCAACTTCCCCAATATTGACTGGGACTCACTTAGTGCCAGGGGCTTAGACGGGGCGGAGTTTGTAAGGAGCATCCAGGAGGGCTTCTTAAAACAATATGTAAACAGTCCAACTAGGGAAGGGGCAGTACTGCACCTGGTATTGGGGAATGAGCCCGGCCAGGTGGTAGATGTTTCAGTAGGGGAGCATTTTGGTAACAGTGACCACAATTCAGTAAGTTTTAAAGTACTGGTGGACAAGGATAAGAGTGGTCCGAGGATGAATGTGCTAAATTGGGGGAAGGCTAATTATAACAATATTAGGCGGGAACTGAAGAACATAGATTGGGGGCGGATGTTTGAGGGCAAATCAACATCTGACATGTGGGAGGCTTTCAAGTGTCAGTTGAAAGGAATACAGGACAGGCATGTTCCTGTGAGGAAGAAAGATAAATACGGCAATTTTCGGGAACCTTGGATGACGAGTGATATTGTAGGCCTCGTCAAAAAGAAAAAGGAGGCATTTGTCAGGGCTAAAAGGCTGGGAACAGACGAAGCCTGTGTGGCATATAAGGAAAGTAGGAAGGAACTTAAGCAAGGAGTCAGGAGGGCTAGAAGGGGTCATGAAAAGTCATTGGCAAATAGGGTTAAGGAAAATCCCAAGCCTTTTTACACATACATAAAAAGCAAGAGGGTAGCCAGGGAAAGGGTTGGCCCACTGAAGAATAGGCAAGGGAATCTATGTGTGGAGCCAGAGGAAATGGGCGAGGTACTAAATGAATACTTTGCATCAGTATTCACCAAAGAGAAGGAATTGGTAGATGTTGAGTCTGGAGAAGGGGGTGTAGATAGCCTGGGTCACATTGTGATCCAAAAAGACGAGGTGTTGGGTGTCTTAAAAAATATTAAGGTAGATAAGTCCCCAGGGCCTGATGGGATCTACCCTAGAATACTGAAGGAGGCTGGAGAGGAAATTGCTGAGGCCTTGACAGAAATCTTTGGATCCTCGCTGTCTTCAGGGGATGTCCCGGAGGACTGGAGAATAGCCAATGTTGTTCCTCTGTTTAAGAAGGGTAGCAAGGATAATCCCGGGAACTACAGGCCGGTGAGCCTTACTTCAGTGGTAGGGAAATTACTGGAGAGAATTCTTCGAGACAGGATCTACTCCCATTTGGAAGCAAATGGACGTATTAGTGAGAGGCAGCACGGTTTTGTGAAGGGGAGGTCGTGTCTCACTAACTTGATAGAGTTTTTCGAGGAGGTCACTAAGATGATTGATGCAGGTAGGGCAGTAGATGTTGTCTATATGGACTTCAGTAAGGCCTTTGACAAGGTCCCTCATGGTAGACTAGTACAAAAGGTGAAGTCACACGGGATCAGGGGTGAACTGGCAAGGTGGATACAGAACTGGCTAGGCCATAGAAGGCAGAGGGTAGCAATGGAGGGATGCTTTTCTAATTGGAGGGCTGTGACCAGTGGTGTTCCACAGGGATCAGTGCTGGGACCTTTGCTCTTTGTAGTATATATAAATGATTTGGAGGAAAATGTAACTGGTCTGATTAGTAAGTTTGCAGACGACACAAAGGTTGGTGGAATTGCGGATAGCGATGAGGACTGTCTGAGGATACAGCAGGATTTAGATTGTCTGGAGACTTGGGCGGAGAGATGGCAGATGGAGTTTAATCCGGACAAATGTGAGGTAATGCATTTTGGAAGGGCTAATGCAGGTAGGGAATATACAGTGAATGGTAGAACCCTCAAGAGTATTGAAAGTCAAAGAGATCTAGGAGTACAGGTCCACAGGTCATTGAAAGGGGCAACACAGGTAGAGAAGGTAGTCAAGAAGGCATACGGCATGCTTGCCTTCATTGGCCGGGGCATTGAGTGTAAGAATTGGCAAGTCATGTTGCAGCTGTATAGAACCTTAGTTAGGCCACACTTGGAGTATAGTGTTCAATTCTGGTCGCCACACTACCAGAAGGATGTGGAGGCTTTAGAGAGGGTGCAGAAGAGATTTACCAGAATGTTGCCTGGTATGGAGGGCATAAGCTATGAGGAGCGATTGAATAAACTCGGTTTGTTCTCACTGGAACGAAGGAGGTTGAGGGGCGACCTGATAGAGGTATACAAAATTATGAGGGGCATAGACAGAGTGGATAGTCAGAGGCTTTTCCCCAGGGTAGAGGGGTCAATTACTAGGGGGCATAGGTTTAAGGTGAGAGGGGCAAGGTTTAGAGTAGATGTACGAGGCAAGTTTTTTACGCAGAGGGTAGTGGGTGCCTGGAACTCGCTACCGGAGGAGGTGGTGGAAGCAGGGACGATAGGGACATTTAAGGGGCATCTTGACAAATACATGAATAGGATGGGAATAGAGGGATACGGACCCAGGAAGTGTAGAAGATTGTAGTTTAGTCGGGCAGTATGGTCGGCACGGGCTTGGAGGGCCGAAGGGCCTGTTCCTGTGCTGTACATTTCTTTGTTCTTTGTTTGTTAGTACTGCGTTCCAGTTCCCCCTCAGTACTGCGTTCCAGTTCCCCCTCAGTACTGCATTCCAGTTCCCCCTCAGTACTGCGTTCCAGTTCCCCCTCAGTACTGCGTTCCAGTTCCCCCTCCGTTCTGCGTTCCAGTTCCCCTCAGTACTGCGTTCCAGTTCCCCTCAGTACTGCGTTCCAGTTCCCCTCAGTACTGCGTTCCAGTTCCCCTCAGTACTGCGTTCCAGTTCCCCTCAGTACTGCGTTACAGTGCGGGCCGGGTCTCCGTCCGTGGTGCGGGCCGGGTCTCTGCGGTGGATCTGATCATAGTCAAAAGTAAACTGGCCGAGTTCAATCACCACAGCTGACAGTAAGATTGTTGGGAGACTTGAGTGATGATGTAAAACGTGCCTGCCTCATAACCGATAGCTCTGGTCAACCAAATACCCCTTAAATGTTCTGAGGGTCTCTGCCTCCACCACCCTTTCAGTAAGAAACATTTCCCCTTGGTGGAGGGGGTCAATGACCAGGGGGCATAGTTTTAAGTTAAAGGGCAGGAGGTTTAGAGGGGATACAAACAAAGAGCAAAGAAATGTACAGCACAGGAACAGGCCCTTCGGCCCTCCAAGCCCGTGCCGACCATGCTGCCCGACTAAACTACAATCTTCTACACTTCCTGGGTCCGTATCCCTCTATTCCCATCCTATTCATGTATTTGTCAAGATGCCCCTTAAATGTCCCTATCGTCCCTGCTTCCACCACCACCTCCGGTAGTGAGTTCCAGGCACCCACTACCCTCTGCGTAAAAAACTTGCCTCGTACATCTACTCTAAACCTTGCCCCTCTCACCTTAAACCTATGCCCCCTAGTAATTTACCCCTCTACCCCGGGGAAAAGCCTCGGACTATCCACTCTTGTCTATGCCCCTCATAATTTTGTAGACCTCTATCAGGTCGCCCTGTGAGGTAAAACATTTCGCCCAGAGGATGGTGGGAGTGTGGAACTCGCTGCCTGAAAGTGAGGTGGAGGCACAGACTCTCAGAACATTTAAGGAGTATTTAGATGTGCACTTGCGATCCCAGGGCAGACACGGCTATGTTGCTGGGATTAGAATAGTTAGGTGACTGTCTCACACACACGATAGGCTGAAGGGCCTTTTCTGTGCTGTGGGATTCTATGACTGGAGTCACTTCAGTGACAGAAGGAACGCACTTTTAACAAAACGTCACTTTGGACTTTCACTAACTCTGTTTCTCTCTCCACAGATGATGCCAGTCCTACTGAGTTTTTCCAACACTATGTTTTTGTTACAGCCGGAGGGCACTTTGTTTCATCAGTGAAGGTCTCTTCTGTCAGTGCGACACCCCGACAGATGCTAGAGCCATTTCACCAGAATGATACAGCAGCTTAAAGTTAAAGCAGGGTTACATCAGCGAGTGTTTTTCCTGAGTACCAAAGATTAAAAGGTGAGATGATAAAAGAAATGGTAGAGTATACAATAATAATAGTCGCTTATTGTCACAAGTAGGCTTCAATGAAGTTGCTGTGAAAAGCCCCTAGTCGCCACATTCCGGTGCCTGTTCGGGGAGGCTGGTATGGGAATTGAACCCACGTTGCTGGCATTGTTCTGCATCACAAGCCAGCTGTTTAGCCCACTGTGCTAAACCAGCCCCATATAAGTACTTCTGGAGGAGGATACAGACTACAGGAAAATGGTGTTGGGGCTGGATGAGAGATATACCATACAATCCCAACAGTGCAGAAGGCCATTCAGCCCATCGAGTCTGCACCAACCCTCCAAAAATGTATCCTACCTAGGCCCACTCCCGCCCTATCTCTGTAACCCTGCGCATTGATCGGGGCCAATCCACCTAACCTGCACAGCTTTGGACTGTGGGAGGAAATCGGAGCACCCGGCGGAAACCCACGCAGGCACGGGGAGAACGTGCAGACTCCAGCCACCCAAAGCCAGAATTGAACCCGGTTCCCTAATGCTGAGGCAGCAGTGCCAACCACTGTGCTGCCCAAGAAGCCAGAGAGATGACGGGATATCGCTGTTAGAAATGATATGGATGGTTTGAGCATTGGAGTGATCAATGGGAAATGGAGCTAATCCAGGTAACAGTCCAGTTAGGTCTTTAAGGATGATTCGTTAGAAATAACTAGCAGAGATATCAAAACGGCTGATCAAACTCCATAGAGCTCACATTTGTGTTGAGGTAACAAGATGTGGTAGATGCAGTGAAATGCAATTATTTCTTTAAGTCTTTGAAATTTTACACCAGAAGTTACATGAGTGGGTTTGGAAGAGGGAGTAACTGGGTAAGTTAGAAGAGAGTTGGAGTTCTGGCGTGTGGGAGTAGTACTTTGGGACTCTGTTTAATTCTGCGATCATTTTAATAATCTTTATTATTGTCACAAGTCGGCTTACATTAATGCTGTGAAAATACCCTAGTCCCCACACTCTGGCGCCTGTTTGGGCATTTCGGTTTAAAATAGTAAAGGGATTGGGTAGAGGAGAATGAGATCATTTAGAGATTTAAATCAGGAAGTACTTTACACACTTGCCCTTGAACTGAGTGGCCATTTCAGAGGATAGTTAAGACTTAACCACTGCGGGGGGTCTGGAGTTACGTGGGCCAGGTTAGGGAAGGAAATCTGCCATCCTTCGGAACATCAGTGAACCAGATGGACTTTTACGAGAACCGATGATCATGTCTGAGACTAGTTTTGAATTCCAGATTTATTCATTGAATTTAAATTCCACCAGCTGCCGTGATGGGCATTGAACCCATGTCCCCAGAGCATTAACCCGGGTCTCTGGATTATTGGCCCTGTGTCACTTTCACTGTGTCACCATCTTCATGGATGGTGGAAGTCACTTGGTGCTTTCAAACCCGAGATGAATTTTTTTGGTTGGATAAAACTCAGGAATATGGAGCAAAGGTGGGTATATTTAATTGGTTTCTTCCTGGCCTCATTGACTTGGATATCATCAGCCAGAGGTAGTGATGTTGAAAAAGATTTGAGGTGGTTCTTCATCTCTCCCGCCTTTCATTGACAATGAGGAGATAGGTTAAGAGGTAAATAATCAGTGTGAGGTGATTCAATTGTGTGGCAGCAGCAGTAATGATGGGGGTCAGCGGAGGAAAACAGAGATTTGGGGTGGGTTGATTGGGGCTGGTTTAGCACAGTGGGATAAACAGCTGGCTTGTAATGCAGAACAAGGCCAGCAGCACGGGTTCAATTCCCGTACCGGCCTCCCCGAACAGGCGCCGGAATGTGGCGACTAGGGGCTTTTCACAGTAACTTCATTGAAGCCTACTTGTGATAATAAGCGATTATTATTATTAAGACTGCTTTAAAAAAAACAATGGCATTCTAGTTTCTTACAGTACAGAATATATAAAGTAGGTACACCCTCAATTAGTTCACGTGCAGTATTGTGCTCCAGACTAGAGAAGGATATGGAGGTTTTTCAGCGGGGATTTACTCTGGCTTTTGTCTGGTCTGAGGAAAGCGAGTTCCTAGTCTCCCCAGCGAGGTACCCTTACAGCAGCTGGATGTGTGTCATTGGCTCTTCACCACCTGTGTGGTCTTCTCTTGATCACTGCTCCACTGCAGCAGGGGTTGAATATCGAGCTGCTGTGAAACTGGCCATGAGGTGTCGTCAGCAGCCTCCTCCTGACTTACTACAGGACATGATTGGGGGGGGGGGGGGGAAGACACACAGATGTGCACACAATAGAAGGGGGAGGGGGAGAAACAACCCAGAGAGGTACGACTCTGTCACTGACGCTCCACTGCACTGTATGTCTCAGCTCGCAGAGCATCAGGAACTCTCATACATCCATAGTCTGAATTCAGTCTGTTCCTGAATTCTTTGCCCCGCTCCATTGGTAAATGTTGAACTTCAATTATAGATTACAGGAGACAGCCCCTCACCTCTGCTAACCCTCTGCTGGAGCAAGTCACCTAGTACCGCTCTACCGTTTCTCCATGGCCCTGCATATTTTTCATTTTCAGACAATGATTCCTTTTGAAAGCCGAGACTGAATGTGTCTTCACCACACTGGGGCAGTGCATTCCAGATCCCTACAATTTTCTAACAAACACGTGGTTTGTAAACGTAATCCCAGTTACAGCTCAGATTTCTCTCTGATTTTACCAACTCACCAGGATCTTACTCGTGTCAGTAAGTCTCCCTTTCATCCCATCTCAACTCAGGGTACAGACCAAGCTGGGGATTTGTAACAAGTCTTTCAGAGCCAGAAGACTGGGAGAACAAACTCAAATGTAATGTGGTTTGTCCTTGCATCGTCAGGTGATTCACTGTGCACATACATGGCAACGGTATAAATCAAAGACCATGGGTTGGTAGAATCATCTTTATTCCAGATCCAACTTTTCTTAAAAGCGTTTCCCACTATTAAAGACAAAACCGCAATTCCCCTTGTGAGATGTGGATGTTGGGAAAGTGGTTCCATTGTTTCTGAACCAGCCGTCCCTTTCTCATCTCCTGCAAAACTGCTAAGTGCAGTTTGGTCCACATCCCTCACCCACCAATGTGCTCTCTTTAAACTGCACAGATGCTTGGTTGTAGATTAGCCTGGGAGATACAGCGCAGTTTTGTTCTGCAAGAAATAATGCATATGCCTGCAAAAATGTTTTGAAAGGGCTGTGCACCGAAAAGATTGGGCCATGCAGAACAACTAAAGGGAACATTTCCCAGCAGTAAAAATGTCCCACCCCACCACTGCTCTAGTGTCAGTGAAGGTGGTGGGCGCTCTGTTGTGGAGTCTGGAGGGAGTGATCATTCTGCACAGTAATTCAGTTGCTGAGCTCCGAGTAGGAAACACGCCCACCAAAACAGAACACAGCCAAGTAATTTTAACCCCGCTTCCCAACTCTGCACCCCATCGGAATCCACTGCTTTCAGTTTCTATGGTGACAACAAGGCCACTCCTTTAAACACAGTACGATTCAATGCTGCCTTCTCGTTGGTCAGCAGCAGACCAATGATCCCTCCCATTGAGGTCCATTGCTGCTGCCTGCTTTCACAGGTACTTTCTGCTTGGGGATGGTGTATCAATCCTTCCTCAGGATTTCATCCTCCCTAGCTCAGATTCAGGCGAAATTCTCTTTCCTAAAAAGTCCATTCTCCAGAGCAATGGGTGCCCATTATAGGCAAAACACAAAAGAATAAAAGATGAATATAGGAGGGGGGGAGGGCGCAGGAATCCATCTCCTCCAACCCGACCACCCAGTCTGCATAGAAAGCTAATTGGAAACCATACCGACTTCTCTGCTTCTGCTCTGCAGTTTAATGGACATCAGCAAATTGTTTTGGATGGAGATCCAGTGAGCAAATCAGCCATGGCCCAAGACAAACAATCCCTTCCTATCCTGTGATAGAATTTACCATTACAGCCAATAATTGGTAAATGCTGGGTACCCTGAACATTGAAGGGGGCAAGTGCTCAGAGATTTAATTGCCTGCAATGTTTATAAAAATGTGAGAGAGAACAGGTTGCTTCCACCCTCGCTATTGCCACCTGATCCTGCAGCTCTGTAAAAGCCCCTGCTGAGTCACATGTGTTGCATGTAGAAATATGGATGCGGTCCTGGTAAAATGTTCTCGAGTGCAGCAACAGCAGAGTGCGCACAATGACGTCTTACTCCTTGACACGCCCACCATCTCCCTCGCTCACAAAACGCTTACGGCCCCTGGAAGCAACAAAGAACAGGTGATCGTTTGGCAGTACCGACTAGAGTTTTGCTGAAAAAACTGAGACATCTTTTGTCAAAGCTTTTCATCTTGCAGCCAGGATATTTTCAGGAATGCACTGCAAAGGGAACCAACAATACTGTGTGAGAAAAACGTGATTAGTTCACACAAGTAGACTGATTGGTAGAGACATTGCCGTGGAGAATACACCAGCTGATGGTGACTTGACAGTGTAAGGGCAAAGCACAGGGTTTAAACTAGTATGGCAGGGGGGTGGGCACGGGAGCAATAGGTCAGAAGGTGAGAGCATTGAGGGAGAACTAGGGAATAGGGACAGTGGGGCTCTGAGGCAGAGCAGACTGGGAGAAGTTGCTGAACACAGCGGGTCTGGTGGCCTGAAGTGCATATGTTTTAATGCAAGAAGCATTACGGGTAAGGCAGATGAACTTACAGCTTGGATTACTACTTGGAACTATGATGTTGTTGCCATTACAGAGACCTGGTTGAGGGAAGGGCAGGATTGGCAGCTAAACGTTCCAGGATTTAGATGTTTCAGGCGGGATAGAGGGGGATGTAAGAGGGGGATGTAAAAGGGGAGGCGGGGTTGCGCTACTGGTTCGGGAGAATATCACAGCTGTACTGCGGGAGGACACCTCAGAGGGCAGTGAGGCTATATGGGTAGAGATCAGGAATAAGAAGGGTGCAGTCACAATGTTGGGGGTTTACTACAGGCCTCCCAACAGCCAGCGGGAGATAGAGGAGCAGATAGGTAGACAGATTTTGGAAGAGACTAAAAACAACAGGGTTGTGGTGATGGGAGACTTCAACTTCCCCAATATTGACTGGGACTCACTTAGTGCCAGGGGCTTAGACGGGGCGGAGTTTGTAAGGAGCATCCAGGAGGGCTTCTTAAAACAATATGTAGACAGTCCAACTGGGGAAGGGGCGGTACTGGACCTGGTATTGGGGAATGAGCCCGGCCAGGTGGTAGATCACCATAGTCATAGAATTTACAGTGCAGAAGGAGGCCATTCGGCCCATCGAGTCTGCACCGAGTCAACACCTCCACCCTATCCCCATAACCCAGTAACCCCACCCAACACTAAGGGCAATTTATCATGGTCAATCCACCTAACCTGCACATCTTTGGTCTGTGGGAGGAAACCCACGCACACACGGGGAGGATGTGCAGACTCCGCACAGACAGTGACCCAAGCCGGAATTGAACCTGGGACCCTGGAGCTGTGAAGCAATTGTGCTATCCACAATGCTACCGTGCTGCCCAATAGGAGAGTTTCAGTAAGGGAGCATTTCGGTAACAGTGACCACAATTCAGTAAGTTTTAAAGTACTGGTGGACAAGGATAAGAGTGGTCCGAGGATGAATGTGCTAAATTGGGGGAAGGCTAATTATAACAATATTAGGCGGGAACTGAAGAACATAGATTGGGGGCGGATGTTTGAGGGCAAATCAACATCTGACATGTGGGAGGCTTTCAAGTGGCAGTTGAAAGGAATTCAGGACCGGCATGTTCCTGTGAGGAAGAAGGATAAATACGGCAATTTTCGGGAACCTTGGATAACGAGAGATATTGTAGGACTCGTCAAAAAGAAAAAGGAGGCATTTGTCAGGGCTAAAAGGCTGGGAACAGATGAAGCCTGCGTGGAATACAAGGAAAGTAGGAAGGAACTTAAGCAAGGAGTCAGGAGGGCTAGAAGGGGTCACGAAAAGTCATTGGCAAATAGGGTTAAGGAAAATCCCAAGGCTTTTTACACGTACATAAAAAGCAAGAGGGTAGCCAGGGAAAGGGTTGGCCCACTGAAGGATAGGCAAGGGAATCTATGTGTGGAGCCAGAGGAAATGGGCGAGGTACTAAATGAATACTTTGCATCAGTATTCACCAAAGAGAAGAAATTGGTAGACGTTGAGTCTGGAGAAGGGTGTGTAGATAGCCTGGGTCACATTGAGATCCAAAAAGACGAGGTGTTGGGTGTCTTAAAAAATATTAAGGTAGTTAAGTCCCCAGGGCCTGATGGGATCTATCCCAGAATACTGAAGGAGGCTGGAGAGGAAATTGCTGAGGCCTTGACAGAAATCTTTGGATCCTCACTGTCTTCAGGGGATGTCCCGGCGGACTGGAGAATAGCCAATGTTGTTCCTCTGTTTAAGAAGGGTAGCAAGGATCATCCAGGGAACTACAGGCCGGTGAGCCTTACTTCAGTGGTAGGGAAATTACTGGAGAGAATTTTTCGAGACAGGATCTACTCCCATTTGGAAGCAAATGGACGTATTAGTGAGAGGCAGCATGGTTTTGTGAAGGGGAGGTCGTGTCTCACTAACTTGATAGAGTTTTTCGAGGAGGTCACTAAGATGATTGATGCAGGTAGGGCAGTGGATGTTGTCTATATGGACTTCAGTAAGGCCTTTGACAAGGTCCCTCATGGTAGACTAGTACAAAAGGTGAAGTCACACTGGATCAGGGGTGAGCTGGCAAGGTGGATACAGAACTGGCTCGGTCATAGAAGGCAGAGAGTAGCAATGGAAGGATGCTTTTCTAATTGGAGGGCTGTGACCAGTGGTGTTCCTCAGGGATCAGTGCTGGGACCTTTGCTCTTTGTAGTATACATAAATGATTTGGAGGAAAATGTAACTGGTCTGATTAGTAAGTTTGCAGACGACACAAAGGTTGGTGGAATTGCAGATCGCGATGAGGACTGTCAGAGGATACAGCAGGATTTAGATTGTTTGGAGACTTGGGCGGAGAGATGGCAGATGGAGTTTAATCCGGACAAATGTGAGGTAATGCATTTTGGAAGGGCTAATGCAGGTAGGGAATATACAGTGAATGGTAGAACCCTCAAGAGTATTGAAAGTCAAAGAGATCTAGGAGTACAGGTCCACAGGTCACTGAAAGGGGCAACACAGGTGGAGAAGGTAGTCAAGAAGGCATACGGCATGCTTGCCTTCATTGGCCGGGGCATTGAGTATAAGAATTGGCAAGTCATGTTGCAGCTGTATAGAACCTTAGTTAGGCCACACTTGGAGTATAGTGTTCAATTCTGGTCGCCACACTACCAGAACGATGTGGAGGCTTTAGAGAGGGTGCAGAAGAGATTTACCAGAATGCTGCCTGGTATGGAGGAGTGGTTGAATAAACTCGGTTTGTTCTCACTGGAACGACGGAGGCTGAGGGGCGACCTGATAGAGGTCGACAAAATTATGAGGGGCATAGACAGAGTGGATAGTCAGAGGCTTTTCCCCTGGGTAGAGGGGTCAATTACTAGGGGGCATAGGTTTAAGGTGCGAGGGGCAAGGTTTAGAGTAGATGTACGAGGCAAGTTTTTTACACAGAGGGTAGTGGGTGCCTGGAACTCGCTGCCGGAGGAGGTGGTGGAAGCAGGGACGACAGTGACATTTAAGGGGCATCTTGACAAATACATGAATAGGATGGGAATAGAGGGATACGGACCCAGGAAGTGTAGAAGATTGTAGTTTAGTCGGGCAGCATGGTCGGCACGGGCTTGGAGGGCAGAAGGGCCTGTTCCTGTGCTGTACATTTCTTTGTTCTTTCTTTGTACTTGAAATTTAAGCCAGGTAGCTTGACTGATTGGGCGGGCATTACCCTGAGGCATGAACCAGTGAATGGTGGTCAGTTTTTAGCTGAAATAGGCTGTACATGCTCCATTTGCACAGAGCAGAGCCCTGTGTATAATATGTACCCGGCAGTAGATGAAAATGCACCACACTGCGAGCCTGGCAATCTTAAATTGGTTGTCAGCATAATTCTTAGCACACAAAGAACAACAAAGAACAAAGAAATGTACAGCACAGGAACAGGCCCTTCGGCCCTCCAAGCCCGTGCCGACCATACTGCCCGACTAAACTACAATCTTCTACACTTCCTGGGTCCGTATCCTTCTATTCCCATCCTATTCATATATTTGTCAAGATGCCCCTTAAATGTCCCTATCGTCCCTGCCTCCACTACCTCCTCCGGTAGTGAGTTCCAGGCACCCACTACCCTCTGCGTAAAAAACTTGCCTCGTACATCTACTCTAAACTTTGCCCCTCTCACCTTAAACCTATGCCCCCTAGTAATTGACCCCTCTACCCTGGGGAAAAGCCTCTGACTATCCACTCTGTCTATGCCCCTCATAATTTTGTATACCTCTATCAGGTCGCCCCTCAACCTCCTTCGTTCCAGTGAGAACAAACCGAGTTTATTCAATCGCTCCTCATAGCTTATGCCCTCCATACCAGGCAACATTCTGGTAAATCTCTTCTGCACCCTCTCTAAAGCCTCCACATCCTTCTGGTAGTGTGGCGACCAGAATTGAACACTATACTCCAAGTGTGGCCTAACTAAGGTTCTATACAGCTGCAACATGACTTGCCAATTCTTATACTCAATGCCCCGGCCAATGAAGGCAAGCATGCCGTATGCCTTCTTGACTACCTTCTCCACCTGTGTAGCCCCTTTCAGTGATCTGTGGACCTGTACTCCTAGATCTCTTTGACTTTCAATACTCTTGAGGGTTCTACCATTCACTGTATATTCCCTACCTGCATTAGCCCTTCCAAAATGCATTACCTCACATTTGTCCAGGTTAAACTCCATCTGCCATCTCTCCGCCCAAGTCTCCAGACAATCTAAATCCTGCTGTATCCTCAGACAGTCCTCATCGCTATCCGCAATTCCACCAACCTTTGTGTCGTCTGCAAACTTACTAATCAGACCAGTTACATTTTCCTCCAAATCATTTATATATACTACAAAGAGCAAAGGTCCCAGCACTGATCCCTGTGGAACACCACTGGTCACAGCCCTCCAATTAGAAAAGCATCCCTCCATTGCTACCCTCTGCCTTCTATGGCCTAGCCAGTTCTGTATCCACACTTGAGGATTATTTAGCAAATGTTCAATCGCGGAATCACATCTACTGTTGGACAATGTGCTTTGAGTTTTGCAAGCACAGTCTGGTTAGATACGGTCTGTACGCTGCCCGGGGTGAACAGTGAGCAGGGACATGCATGGCCTACATCCCTCACATCACACTAGCACTGCAATTCATAATACCACATTTGAGAGATAGGCAGAACGTCCTTTTGGCTTGGCGGCAGCATTTCTTTCATTTGTTCTCGGGATGTGAGTGTCTCTGGCTGGGCCAGCATTTGTTGCCCATCCCTAATTGCCTTTGGACTGAGGGATTTGCTCGACCCCTTCAGAGGACATTTAAGAGTCAACCACATTGCTGTGGGTCTGGAGTCACATGTAGGCCAGACCGGGTAAGGACGACAGATTTCCCTCCGTAAAGGACAGTAGTGAACCAGGCGGGATTTTAAGACAATTGACAATGGTTTCATGGTCATTGTTAGACTTTTAATTCCAGATTTTTATTGAATTCAAATTTTACCAAATTTTTGCTGTGGTGGGATTCGAACCTGGGACCACAGTGCATTACCCTGGGTTTCTGGATCACTAGTCCAGTGACAATACGACTACACCACACCTCCATATCCTGTTGTGCTGAATGCCACGTGTAACAGTGTGAACAGCTAGCTTTACCTGTTCACGTGTGAAATCTCGTGCCCTTGCAGGGTAATCGGAAGTAGACGCTCTTCAGGGCTGTTCATGATTTTGTGCAATATACAACCCAGAATGATCTGACCAGGGTAGCCGGGATCTGGGAGGGGATCTCGCAAGGGGCTGGTTTAGCACAGTGGGCTAAACAGCTGAACAAGGCCAGCAGCGTGGGCTCAATTCCCGTACCGGCCTCCCCGAATAGGCGCCCGAGTGTGGCGACTAGCGGTTATTAGGGTGTTTTTGATGCAACCCTATCTCAGCATCAAACCTGCATGGTGAGCAAAAGGTTTGGGCCATATTTACGAGGTTGCACTGATAAGGCCAATCTTGATGTGTGGATCTGTAAGAATTCCAGTGCATATATTGACCTGTAAAGATAGGTTTGACGTAGACCACGGTACTGAATCCCTTGGCAGATTTCCGAACCAGTACGTAAGAAAAGAGAGTTCATTTGACTGTTTTATTTCGGTGTATTTGAGTGCAGGATGGAGCCTATTAAGATTGATTGATTTTTAGAAAATTTTCCAATTAAGGGATAATTAAGTGTGGCCAATCCACCTACCCTGCACACCTTCAGGTTGTGGGGGTGAAACCCATGCAGACACAGGGAGATGTGCAAACTCCACACGGACAGTGACCCGGGGCCGGGATTGAACCAGTGTCCTCAACGCCATGAGCAGTGCTAACCACTGTGCCACCGTGCCGCACAATAGGAGCCCATTAAGATTGACAATGCTCGGCCTTTAACTGTCAGTCACCATCAACTGATGCATTCTCCATGGCAACGCCTATACCAGAGTTCACTTGCCCAATCAGCACAGTATAAATTTATTGATTCCCCTTGCATTGCATTCTAGTGAATGTCTTGAGGAATACAAGGTGAAAAGCTTCGACAAGAAAAATACCCTTTCCAGTAATTCTAAAGAATGTGATTCAAATCAACAAACAGCGACTCGGTGAGAAACGTTTGCACCAATAAAGTGAGACCAGTGTCAGCTGCTGTAGCTCAGGTGTGTCTGGTTGATTTTAGGCATTAAAATTGGGTCAGGGCCAGGCTTCTGTACATGATCACTTCTGGGAAGTTGGTGGAGGATAGACTTGGCCATGCTGCTCCCATGAAGGGAAGTGCGCTGACAGCCAGAGGTTCAGGCATGTTCACACACAAGAAAAATGGGCACTTCAGCAAAGCACAGGAAGCAACTTGCACATGCAACTCTTGCCATAGAGCGGTTCTAGTCCCAGCATGGAGACGGTTTACAGTATTACAATGCCAGCACGGCTCTGTACAATAGGGACAGCTCGCAGAATTCCAGGTGAGGCGAGAGTGACTGCCCTTGACATCAAGGAGTCCTAGCAAAACGGAGTCAATGGGAATCGGGGGAACTCTGCTGGTTGGACCCATATAATAATAATGTTTATTAGTGTCACAAGTAGGCTTACATTAACACTGCAATGAAGTTACTGTGAAAAGCCCCTGGTCGCCACATTCCGGCACCTGTCTGAGGGAGAATTCAGAACGTCCAATTCACCAAACACAAAGAAAGATGGTTGTGGTTGTTGGGGGTCAGTCATCTCAGCTCTAGTACATTACTGGAGTTCCTCAAGGGCCCAACGTTCAGCTGCTTCATCAATGACCTTCCTTCCATCATAAGGTCAGAAGTGGGGATGTTTGTGGATGACTGCACAATGTTCAGCACCATTCCCAACTCCTCAGATAATGAAGCAGTCCCTGTCCAAATGCAGCAAGACCTGGACAGTATCCAGGCTCGGGCTGACAAGGGGCAAGTTACATTCACACCACAAGTGCCAGGCAATGGCCATCCCCTACAAGAGAGGATCTAACCATCGCCCCTTGACATCCAATGGCATTACCATCGCTGAATCCCCCACAATCAACATCCTGGGGGTTACCATTGATCAGAAACTGAGCTGGACTAGCCACATTCATACTATGGCTACCAGGGCAGGTCAAAGGCCAGGAATCCTGCGTTGAGTAACTCACCTCCTGATCCCCCAAAGCCTGTCCACCATCTCCAAGGCACAGTCAGGAGTGTGATGGAATACTCTCCACTTACCTGGATTAGCGCAGCTCCAACACTCAAAAAGCTCGACACCATCCAGGAAAAAGCAGCCGCTTGATTGCTCTCCCTTCACTCGCTCCACTACTGACACAGTGTCAGCCGCGTGTACCATCGACAAGATGCACTGCAGCAACTCACCAAAGTTCCTTAGGCAGCACCCTTCAAACCTATGATCTCTACTATCTAGAAGGACAAGAGCAGCAGATACCTGGGAACTCCACCACCTGGCGGTCGAACTCCAAGTCACTGACTTGGAAATATATCGCCGTTCCTTCACTGTCGCTGGGGCAACATCCTGGAACGCCCTCCCTAACAGCACAGTGGGTGTACCTCCACCACATGGACTGCAGCGGTTCAAGACAGCAGCTCACCACCAACTTCTCTAGGGCAGTTGTGGAGGGCGATAAATACTGGCCGAGTCTGTAACGGCCACATCGCATGAATGAATTTTTAAAAATTACAATCCCGGCATAGCTGGTATAATCGAGAGCGCTTGCAGCATTGCTTTCTATAACGGAAATTCTCAGAAATTTGCACTGACATCTTTAACATCCTCTTACATTATAAATGAGCTCAGTTTAACGTCACATTTAAACCACACTGACCGTGCAGGGTTTTCTCAGTTCTGCACTAATGCACAGCCTTGTGAGCCCAAGACTGAAAATGCTAACAACCGCCACAACCCCCTTTCTAAATTAACAGGGGTTTTGAGTCGAGCTCAGTACTTTTGAGTGGTTGTTGAGAAACTCCTCGGTGAAAGATTTGGTGCACTCACCGTGAAGGACAGCTGTCATGAAGCTGTTTGGTAATAACGGCCTCCTGGAAACAGAGGTGCAAGAATTTCTCCAGGATTGTGTGGGCGAGCGGCACGTCCAGGTTTATATCCGGTAACTCTTCAAACACTCGCTGGAAGCCCTGAAAATGAGCAGATAAAGCCGCACTAGTCCCCAGTCTAGTTACACATTCCAACATTTTCTTTGGCCCACTGCTGATAGGCTAAGTTGTTTTCTGTATTCTCTCATCCTCCATTCTTAAACAGCGCAGTACGTTTGCTACCGATCAATGGGAGTGAGTGAATCTGTCGTGAACCACGTTCGAAATAACATCGTGGATAAACACCATTAAACTTCAAGTCCAACAATAGTTAATTACCGGGCAGGTTTTCTTATGAGAAAAGGTTGGAGAGGTTAGGTTTGTATCCACTAGAGTTTAGAAGAGTATGGGAGGGGGGTTTGATTAAAATCTTGGTAAGGTCCTTAGGGGTATTGACAGGGTGGGTGTGGAGAGGATGTTTCCCCTTGTGGGAGAATCTAGAACTGGGGCGGTCACGTTTTAAAAATAAGGGGTCATTCATTTAAGACGGATGAGGATAATTCTTTCTCCGAGGGTGATGAATCTTTAAAACTCTTCCTCAAAAGGCGGTGGAAGCAGAATCTTAGAATATTCCAAAGGCAGAGTGAGCTAGATTATTAACTAACAAGGGGGTGAACATAAGAACTAGGAGCAGGAGTAGGCCATCTGGCCCCTCGAGCCTGCTCCGCCATTCAATGAGATCATGGCTGATCTTTGTGGACTCAGCTCCACTCTCCGGCCCGTACACCATATCCCCAAATCCCTTTATTCTTTAGAAAGGCATCTATCTTTCTCTTAAAAACGTTTAAAGAAGGAGCCTCAACTGCTTCACTGGGCAAAGAATTCCAGAGATTCACAACCCTTTGGGTGAAGAAGTTCCTCCTACACTCCGTCCTAAATCTACCTCCCCTTATTTTGAGGCTATGCCCCCTAGTTCTGCTTTCCCCGACCAGTGGAAACAATTTGCCCGCATCTATCCTATCTATTCCCTTCATAATTTTATATGTCTCAATAAGATCCCCCCGCATCCTTCTAAACTCCATTGAGTACAGTCCCAGTCTACTCAACCTCTCGTCATAATCTAATCCCCTCAACTCTGGGATCAACCTAGTGAATCTCCTCTGCACTCTCTCCAGTGCCAATATGTCCTTTCTCAGGTAAGGAGACCAAAACTGAACACAATACTCCAGATGCGGCCTCACCAACACCTTATACAATTGCAGCATAACCTCCCTAGTCTTGAACTCCATCCCTCTAGCAACGAAAGACAAAACTCGATTAGCCTTCTTAATCACCTGTTGCACCTGCACACCAACTTTTTGCGACTCGTGCACTAGCACACCCAGGTCCCTCTGCACAGCAGCATGTTTTAACATCTTACCGTTTAAATAATAATCCATTGTGCTGTTATTCCTCCCAAAATGGATAGCCTCACACTTGGCAACATTGAATTCCATCTGCCAGACCCTAGCCCATTCACCTAACCTATCCAAATCCTTCTGCAAACTTCCGGTATCCTCTGCCCTTTTTGCTTTACCACTCACCTTAGTGTCGTCTGCAAACTTTGACACATTGCACTTGGTCCCCAACTCCAAATCGTCTATGTAAATTGTGAACAACTGCGGGCCCAACACTGATCCTTGAGGGACCCCACTAGTTACAGGTTGCCAACCAGAGAAACACCCATTTATCCCCACTCTCTGCTTTCTGTTAGTTAACCAATCCTCTACCCATGCAACCACTTTACCCTCAATGCCATGCATCTTTAGTTTATGCAGCAACCTTTTGTGTGGCACCTTGTCAAAAGCTTTCTGGAAATCCATACATACCACATCCATTGGCTCCCCGTTATCTACTGCACTGGTAACGTCCTCAACAAATTCTACCAAATTAGTCAGACACGACCTGCCCTTTGTGAACCCATGCTGCGCCTGCCCAATGGGACAATTTCACTCCAGGTGCCCCGCTATTTCCTCCTTAATGATAGATTCCAGCATTTTCCCTACAACCGAAGATAAGCTTACCGGCCTATAATTACCCGCTTTCTGCCGACCTCCTTTTTTAAACAGTGAAAGGTTATCGGGGGTCGGCAGGAGTGTGGGGTTGAGGTCACAATCAGATCAGCTGTGATCTTATTGAATGGCGGAGCTGGGCAGCACGGTAGTAGCACAGTGGTTAGCACTGCTGCTTCACAGCGCCAGGGTCCCCGGTTCAATTCCCAGCTTGGGTCACTGTCTGTGCGGAGTCTGCGCGTTCTCCCCGTGTCTGCGTGGGTTTCCTCCGGGCGCTCCGGTTTCCTCCCACAAGTCGCGAAAGATGTGCTGTTAGGTAATTTAGACATTCTGAATTCTCCCTCTGTGTACCCGAACAGGCGCCGGAATGTGGCGTCTAGGGGCTTTTCACAGTAACGTCATTGCAGTGTTTATGTAATTTTACTTGTGACACCAATAAAGATTATTATTATAGCAGGCTCGAGGGCCGAGTGGCTTGCTCCTAATTCACATGTTCTCATGAATGAATATCGATCGGAATAAAAGTGACATCTTTCACCGGGCTCACATGGCAGCACACCGGGCTCACATGGCAGCACACCGGGCTCACATGGCAGCACACCGGGCTCACATGGCAGTACACCGGGCTCACATGGCAGCACACCGGGCTCACATGGCAGCACACCGGGCTCACATGGCAGCACACCGGGCTCACATGGCAGTACACCGGGCTCACATGGCAGTACACCGGGCTCACATGGCAGCACACCGGGCTCACATGGCAGCACACCGGGCTCACATGGCAGCACACCGGGCTCACATGGCAGTACACCGGGCTCACATGGCAGCACACCGGGCTCACATGGCAGCACACCGGGCTCACATGGCAGCACACCGGGCTCACATGGCAGCACACCGGGCTCACATGGCAGCACACCGGGCTCACATGGCAGTACACCGGGCTCACATGGCAGCACACCGGGCTCACATGGCAGCACACCGGGCTCACATGGCAGTACACCGGGCTCACATGGCAGCACACCGGGCTCACATGGCAGCACACCGGGCTCACATGGCAGCACACCGGGCTCACATGGCAGCACACCGGGCTCACATGGCAGCACACCGGGCTCACATGGCAGCACACCGGGCTCACATGGCAGCACACCGGGCTCACATGGCAGCACACCGGGCTCACATGGCAGCACACCGGGCTCACATGGCAGCACACCGGGCTCACATGGCAGCACACCGGGCTCACATGGCAGCACACCGGGCTCACATGGCAGCACACCGGGCTCACATGGCAGCACACCGGGCTCACATGGCAGCACACCGGGCTACATGGCAGCACACCGGGCTCACATGGCAGCACACCGGGCTCACATGGCAGCACACCGGGCTCACATGGCAGCACACCGGGCTCACATGGCAGCACACCGGGCTCACATGGCAGCACACCGGGCTCACATGGCAGCACACCGGGCTCACATGGCAGCACACCGGGCTCACATGGCAGCACACCGGGCTCACATGGCAGCACACCGGGCTCACATGGCAGCACACCGGGCTCACATGGCAGCACACCGGGCTCACATGGCAGCACACCGGGCTCACATGGCAGCACACCGGGCTCACATGGCAGCACACCGGGCTCACATGGCAGCACACCGGGCTCACATGGCAGCACACCGGGCTCACATGGCAGCACACCGGGCTCACATGGCAGCACACCGGGCTCACATGGCAGCACACCGGGCTCACATGGCAGCACACCGGGCTCACATGGCAGCACACCGGGCTCACATGGCAGTACACCGGGCTCACATGGCAGTACACAGGGCTCACATGGCAGCACACCGGGCTCACATGGCAGCACACCGGGCTCACATGGCAGTACACCGGGCTCACATGGCAGCACACCGGGCTCACATGGCAGTACACAGGGCTCACATGGCAGCACACCGGGCTCACATGGCAGCACACCGGGCTCACATGGCAGCACACCGGGCTCACATGGCAGTACACCGGGCTCACATGGCAGCACACCGGGCTCACATGGCAGCACACCGGGCTCACATGGCAGCACACCGGGCTCACATGGCAGTACACCGGGCTCACATGGCAGTACACCGGGCTCACATGGCAGTACACAGGGCTCACATGACATTGGCCCGGATGAGCAGATTCTTTGGGGTGGAGGACAGGTGCGCAAAATGTACGGGAGGACCAGCGACCCATGTCCACATGTTCTGGGCATGTCCAAAGCTGAGGGGATTTTGGCAGGGGTTTGCTGACATCATGTCCAAGGTATTAAAAACAAGGGTGGCATTGAGTCCAGAGGTGGAGATTTTTGGGGTGTCGCAGGATCCGTGAATACAGGAGGAGAAGGAGGCAGACATTCTGGCCTTTGCTTCCATGGTAGCCTGGAGGTGGATATTACTAGCATGGAGGGACTTGAAGCCCCTGAAGTTGGAGACCTGGCTATTGGACATGGCTGGCTTTCTCTGCCTGGAGAAAATTAAGTTTGCCGTGAGAGGGTCATTGTTAGGGTTCGCCCAGAGGTGGCAACCATTCATCGACTTCTACTTCTTCGCAGAGAATTAATCGTCAGCAGGGGGAGGGGGATGGGGGGGTGGTAGGTTAGCGTAGATTAGGGGGTTAAGTAATGGTGGGACCTGTGGGGGAGGGAGGCAGTATTTATACTATGTTTATATTTTCATGTACATTGTTTATATTGCTACTGTTACAATGCCCAAAAAAATACCTCAATAAAATGTTTATTAAAAAAAAAGTGACACCTTTATTCAGGAACGGGTGCGAGGACATTCCTGGCTGGTCAGTTCGTAAGAGGCTTTTGAAACAATTCGGGGTGAAAAAAATAAATAAAGAGGCGGTTGAAGAGGTTTAATTAAGGCGAGCCAATCAGAAGGATTTATACAGAGAGGGGTCAAGGGAGTCTGACCCTCATGAATTCTTTTGCTGACGTGACAGAGAAAGTCGGTGAAGGAAATGTGGTGGATTTTAAGTGTTTGGCAAAATACCACAAATAAAGAGTGGTTAACCAAATTGAGGCTCATGTAATAGGAGGGTGTGTGCCAAGGAGGGTGTGTGCCAGTTTTGATAAACAGTTGGCTTCAGGACAGAAAACAGCGAGTTGTGGAGGATCATCGACAGCGGTTTTCCCAAAACGACAGCACTAAAAATATGTGTGTGTGCGTAAATAAACGATTTAAATCTTGGAATACAGAATTACATTTCTAAATTTGCTAATACCATATTTGGAAGTGTGGTAGACATTGAGGAATAGGCCAATTAACTGTCACTGGATATATGACCAGTAGAACAGAGAGACGGGAGATGGAATTTAATAGAGAGAATAATTTAATATAGAGAAGTTTGAGGTGATGCATTTTGCAGGGTAGGGACCTCCAACAACCACTACCATCATTCCTTGGTGCCAGGTATGACTCATAGAATCATAGAATTTTACAGCTCAGAAGGAGGCTATTTGGCCCAGCACCCTACTTAAGCCCATGCTTCCACCCTATCCCTGTAACCCAGTAACCCTACCTAACCTTTTTGGCCATAACGGGCAATTTATCATGGCCAATCCACCTAACCCGCACATCTTTGGACTGTGGGAGAAAACCGGAGCACCCGGAGGAAACCCACGCAGACACGGGGAGAACGTGGAGACTCCACGCAGACAGTGACCCAAGCCGGAATCGAACCTGGGACCCTGGAGCTGTGAAGCAACAGTGCTAACCATAGGGAAGGCCAGTGAGAAGCAGGGGCCCGTGGGGGGGGAGCCTACCCGGTTCATCTGGTCCAGTGTGATGAGGCCGCTCTCCCACAGCATTTTCAGCAGCTCCACCATCTTTGCTGCTGTATTTCCAGTCGACTCCAGCACCATGACAACGGCCTGAGGGGGAAGAAGCATTTCTAGTTGCACAGCTCTTTTCACATCATATAAAGATTCACAACCAATGAATTGCTCTTGTAATTATTATTACTGGCTGGGCAAATGCAGCAGCAGCCATTTTGTACACAGCAAGTTCCCACAGAAAAAAACATTGAGGTAACAGCTAACTGGTCATTTAAGTGGTGATGGAGGAAGAACACTGACTCGAACAGCGGTGAGAACTCCCTGCTCTCCGTCCAATAAGGCCTGGCATCTTTAGCAGACAACGCCTTCATTTAGTGTCTTACCGGAAAGATGGCATCTCTGACGATGATGTGCTCCTTGCTTACTAACACATGCTTGTGCTTAGGATTGAGCAGTGACACCAAGGTTAAAGTGAAAGCCAGCTACTTATTGCTCCTTTTTACCTTCTGATTACAATGGACACGTTTATCCCCATTTTTCTCGGTCCAAACAGCCATATCATTGCCTTCCCTTCATTTTTTTATTTGAAACTATCACCTTTGCAGTCAGTCCGGGCCTCAATGACACCATTCTGATGTCTCCATTTCTGTTGGCGAGCACATGTCAATGGGTACCCACACTCCCCTGGGGAAATGAGGGCTGGTTTAGCTCAGTGGGCTAGACAGCCAGTTTGTACTGCTGAACAAGGCCAGCAGCGCAGGTTCAATTCCCGTACCGGCCTCCAGGCGCCGGAATGTGGCGACAAGGGGCTTTTCACAGTAACTTCATACTTGTGACAATAAAAGATTATTATTTATTATTAAATGGGCAGCCACTAATATCCGCACCCCCCCCCCCCCCCCCCCCAACCCTGCCCGCCCAGAAAGTTCTCAGCTGGGGGAAGCCAAAGGCTGCTGGTCCCCCTCGAGGACAAAGGGATTGCATAACGATGACGTTTCACTGTGGCTGACTGATTACAGGGCCGGGCTTCTGGTGGTGTCTGAGGATATAGTTTCAGAATTACTTTGAAAGACAGAAGCTCAAGGTCAGCTCTGGGAGTTTGCAGCCAGCTCTAGCCCCTGACAATGAAGGATATGGAATGTCTGGATGAGAAAAGATTAGGGCTTGTAATAAGGAAGTTGTTGACGAATGACAGCAAACAATCTTTATCTATTAGTCAAACATACCCACACACTGAGAAAAGCTCCACTGGTGGAGAGCTGAGGAACCATAGGTCCAAACTCACTCGTTTCTCTCAAGCACACCACACTCACCATGTGACGTGGGAGCCATGTGGAGATCAAAACAGATTAACCGCTGGTTTCTGCAATAACCTCGCACTATTAAACTCAGGATTTCACTTGCCTTTAAGAAAAGTATTAATTGCTTGCTCAAAGTAGCCCTGTTTACAGGATGGAGTCAAGGAACAAGACATTGTCGGGGACACAGCCCTTCCCTCTTGGCCCTCAACTTCTTCCAGATAGCAGAGAGCTCGATTTTGCGATTAGCTTGACGCAGTTCATTGCTGGCCCGCCTCACCTCAAACCCATCAACGTTGGAGCAACAAGAGGTAAACAAGATGAAAATGATCTTCCAGAGCAAGAGAATCATCTCTGATCAGATCAGAGCAACTGGTTATCACACAAAATATGGACAGGTAGGGAAAGGGAGAAGCAGGAACGTCTATGCTCACCTCATAAACAAGCTCATGGTGGAAATGTGGCACCTCCAAATCACGGAGGCAGTGCTCAGCTTCCGCCAGCTCCCCGGAGAGCAGAAACTCCTTCAATATGAAGTTCATCTGGGTCAGAGAGAGAGAGAATAAGTTAGCAAAGTAAGTGCAGGCAAAAGAGGGCAGACAACAAAAGGATGCCACGGCCAAACGCAGAGGTGGTAATTCCCAGTGCCGACTACCACAGGATGAGCTGACACTGGAAATGGATCTCTTTCCTCTGGCAATGTATCCTTTCCCTTTGAGACCTGCTCCCATCACCCACTGCTCACAGAATGCATGCCGTATATTCAAGGTCCACAGAGTGAACTCTGGCCAGGAGTCCAGGCTGCCCCTTCATCATCCAGTTGTCTCGCAGCACAGTGTGAAGCCTGGGATCCTCCTCTGCTGCACAGTTTTGTGCTAGCCCAGGTGTAATCGCAGACTGAATCACCCATCAGCCCTGTTGCAGATGCATTATTTACAGAGGTGAGCACACTGGCTAGATCAACCCTGCTTAATGTTCCTGATCTCTGTTCCATTGTGCAATGACTGGCAGGATGCCAGGTATCAGACTGAGGCGAAGGAGAGAAAACCCAGGAGTGAGGCTGCAAAAGGACACATGCAGACTATATGGGCAACGAGGTGGAATATCGAATGCAAGCCGTGTAAGTGATGGGATCCACTTTTGTTTTTAAAAATATTGTTATCCTCCTTTTTCACATTTTCTCCCAAATTTACACCCTACAAACAATAATCAGTAACGAATGCAATGTCAATCGCCATATTAATAACAAGGATCCCATCCTCCCATCAAACCCCAGACATTGGTCCGCATGTTCACATAAACAATTGACAAAAAGGAATCAGGAATCACCCATAGTCACCATTAACACACACCTCCCCCTCCCCCAACCCTCCCCCAACCCCCCTCAATGTTCGATGTGATCCAATTCTTGAAAGTGTATCATGAATAATGCCCATGAATTGTAGAACCCCTCCATCCTTTCCCTCAGTTCAAATTTGACCTTTCCAAGCACCACGAATTCCAGCAGGTCCCCCCGCCACGCCAGGGCACATGGTGGAGAGGTTGATCTCCACCCGAACGGCATCCGCCTTCGGTTGGGATCCACTTTTACGAGAAGAATGGAGAAACGGAATATTTCTTAAATGGTAAGAGAGAAATGTTGGCAGCGAGCTCCGGGTGTCCTTGTACCCGAATCACAGGAAGTTAGCATGGGGGCACAGAAAGCAAATGGTACAATAGGTACGTTACTTATTCTTATAATGCAATCCCTTTGTAATTCTTGCAACCATTATAAAGGCCTTGGCAAGACTGCACCTGGAGTGTTGTGCACTCCCATCCCAGCCCATTCCCCCACCCTGTCCCCGTCACCCCTTCCCAGCCCATTCCCCCACCCTGTCCCCGTCACCCCATCCCAGCCCATTCCCCCACCCTGTCCCCGTCACCCCATCCCAGCCCATTCCCCCATCATGTCCCCGTCACCCCATCCCAGCCCATTCCCCCATCATGTCCCCGTCACCCCATTCCCCCACCCTGTCCCCGTCACCCCATCCCAGCCCATTCCCCCACCCTGTCCCCGTCACCCCATCCCAACCCATTCCCCCACCCTGTCCCCGTCACCCCATCCCAGCCTATTCCCCCACCCTGTCCCCGTCACCCCATCCCAGCCCATTCCCCCATCATGACCCCGTCACCCCATCCCAGCCCATTCACCCACCCTGTCCCCGTCACCCCATCCCAGCCCATTCACCCACCCTGTCCCCGTCACCCCATCCCAGCCCATTCCCCCACCCTGTCCCCGTCACCCCATCCCAGCCTATTCCCCCACCCTGTCCCCGTCACCCCACCCCAGCCCATTCCCCCACCCTGTCCCCGTCACCCCATCCCAGCCCATTCCCCCACCCTGTCCCCGTCACCCCATCCCAGCCCATTCCCCCACCCTGTCCCCGTCACCCCATCCCAGCCCATTCCCCCACCCTGTCCCCTTCACCCCATCCCAGCCCATTCCCCCACCCTGTCCCCGTCACCCCATCCCAGCCCATTCCCCCACCCTGTCCCCGTCACCCCATCCCAGCCCATTCCCCCACCCTGTCCCCTTCACCCCATCCCAGCCCATTCCCCCACCCTGTCCCCGTCACCCCATCCCAGCCCATTCCCCCACCCTGTCCCCGTCACCCCATCCCAGCCTATTTCCCCACCCTGTCCCTGTCACCCCACCCCAGCCCATTCCCCCACCCTGTCCCCGTCACCCCATCCCAGCCCATTCCCCCACCCTGTCCCCATCACCCCATCCCAGCCCATTCCCCCACCCTGTCCCCGTCACCCCATCCCAGCCCATTCCCCCACCCTGTCCCCGTCACCCCATCCCAGCCCATTCCCCCACCCTGTCCCTGTCACCCCATCCCAGCCCATTCCCCCACCCTGTCCCCGTCACCCCATCCCAGCCCATTCCCCCACCCTGTCCCCGTCACCCCATCCCAGCCCATTCCCCCATCCTGTCCCCGTCACCCCACCTAACCTTTGGACATTAAGGGGCAATTTAGCATGGCCAATCCACCTAACCCCGCACATCTTTGGACTGTGGGTGGTCCCAGGTTCGATCCCGGCCCTGGGTCACTGTCCATGTGGAGTTTGCACATTCTCCGCGTGTTTGCGTGGCTTTTTAAAAAATATATAAATTTTAGAATGCCCAGTTCATTTTTTCCAATTAAGGGGCAATTTAACGTGGCCAATCCACCTACCCTGCACATCTTTGGGTTGTGGGGGTGAGACCCACGCAGACACGGGCAGAATGTGTGAACTCCACACGGATAGTGACCCGGGGCCGGGATTCGAACCTGGGTCCTCAGTGCCGTGAGACAGCAGTGCTAACCACTGCGCCACCGTGCTGCCCTGTCTTTTTGTAATTTTTAATGGGAGGAATGGGCAGCACGGCAGCACAGTGGTTAGCACAGTTGCTTCACAGCTCCAGGCTCCAGGTTCGATTCCCGGCTTGGGTCACTGTCTGTGTGGAGTCTGCGCGTTCTCCCCGTGTCTGCGTGGGTTTCCTCCCACAGTTCAAAGATGTGCAGGTTAGGTGGATTGGCCATGATAAATTGCCCTTAGTGTCCAAAATTGCCCTTAGTGTTGGGTGGGGTTACTGGGTTATGGGGATAGGGTGGAGGTGTTGACCGTGGGTAGGGTGCTCTTTCCAAGAGCCGGTGCAGACTCGATGGGCCGAATGGCCTCCTCCTGCACTGTAGATTCTGTGACTGTTACTGCTCGTTTGGTTGAAATGGGAAGAATGATGCTGGATTCTCATATTCTCACCCACACCCACGCGCTTGTCAACTCAATTCTCGATTGTCCCCTCCCCATACTGTATGTTGCTACCTCCACTGTACCGGGATGTAGCCAAGGGCTTTACATACCTCTCTGATGAGATGCTTGACAGGTCGCTGCCCTCCACCCACGCCCCAGACATTGTCCAGTCCAACACCACGCTTCATACTCAGCAGGATGGCGGCTCGATCCAATGCAGCACTGAGGGGGAGCGAGGGCAAAGTTTACAGCTGTTCTGTTCAAATTACAGGTCAGCAGTCAGACAACACGGCACGAGCTGGCACCTGGATTAGCCTGGCTGCACCAGGGCAAATGCACTAGAATCATAGAATTTACAGTGCAGAAGGAGGCCACTCGGCCCATCGAGTCTGCACCGGCCCTTGGAAGGGCACCCGAATTAAGCCCACACCTCCAGCCTATCTCCATAACCCAGTAACCCCATCTAACCTTTTTTGGACACTAAGGGCAATTTAACATGGCCAATCCTCCTAACCTGCACATCATTGACTGCGTAAGAGGATGTGTGTTCAATCTCCTCAGAGCCTCCTCCCATAACCCAGCGCCTAACTACCCGCCGCCACCCCCCACCCCCAACCAACTCTTCCTCTCACTTCCGCTTAACTTCCCCTATTGGAGCACCCTCCCAGTCCATCACTTCCTTATAAATCTCCATGCCCTACCCTCGCCAATTCCTGTTTTCGGCATGGGAAAAGACGGAACCCCGCATCCAACCACCCCCCCCCCCCCCTGGGATTGTGCCCAAACGGAGGCTCCCTCCAACTCCAAGTGCTACCGCCAGTGTCCTCAGGGCCATCACACCACCGGGCTCGTGGAGTACCTGGCTGGCGAGAATGGCAGAGGCGCCACCAACAGTGCCCCTCGGCTGTGACCATGGCTACATTTACTGCCCAGTAGTAGTTCGTTAAATCACTGCCCCAAGGGAAGACACCGCGAATACCATAACCCAAAATAATATGTGTTTATTCAAATGCAAAATCATTTTCTTCTTCAATGCTACAAGCCGTGCCGAGCAGGAACAAATATGTACGGTATATCAAATACCCACCGTGTATACAAATCTATTTCTATTTTTGAACACAGCCTTCTCACTTACCGTGCATGGTCACAGTCTACTTTCCCTTTATAACCTTCGAGAAAGTTTGACGGCAACACATCATCTGCCACTGCCCTGGCGATAAACTGGCCAAGTACCTGCCCAGACAGCAAAGGAAAACACAAATTAACTGAGGAAAGCAAGTCAGTAGTGCGGCTGAGCGAGTGATTGCTCTTTGGGAATCTCCAGCAGCCGGGATGGCTGTGGTGAATCTGTAACAGCTTGTTCTCCCGTTTGTTCAGGAATGCTGGGCAACACAGGGAGAGCTAAAAACAAGAGCCGTGAAAATGGAATGAAAACTGTAAATGTCGGAAAAACTCAGCTGGTCTGGCAACATCTGTGGAGAGAGGGGAACAGTTAACCGCGAGTCCAATATGACTGCTTCAGAGTTCCGAAGAAGATTTTAGGTTTGGTATCATATAATAAGAAAGGGCTAATTATTAACCTTGCTGTAAATGAGCCTTTAGGAAATAGTGACCATAATATAATAGAATTTTACATTAAGTTTGAAAGTGACATAGTTCATTATGAAACTTGGGTCTTAAATCTAAACAAAGGGGAACTATGAAAAGGTACGAGGGATGGGTTGGTGATGATGGATTGGGGAAATACAATAAAAGGTTTGACAGTGGACAGGCAATGATCAGTGTTTAAAATAGTATTACATGGTCTACAACAAATATACATTCCTCTGAGACACAAAATCCCAACAGGATAGGTGAATCTACTGTGGGTAATAAACGAAGTTAAAGATCACATGAGACCAAAGGAAGCAGCTTATATGGTTGCCAAAAAAGTGGTAAACCCGAGGATTGGGAGCAATTTAGAATGCAGCAAAGGAGGACCAAGAAAATGATAAAGGAAGGGCTAAGAGAATATGCGTGCAAGTTCGGGATAAACATGAAGGCGGATTATAAAAGTTTCTTCAGGTAGACAAAAGGACAAGTATGGGTCCATTACAGGCAGAGACAGAAGAATTCATAATGGGAAATAAGGAAATGACAGAGAAACAAAACAATTGTGTCCGTCTTCAAGGAAGAAGACACAGAAAATCTCCCTGAGATATTAGAGAACCAAGGGGCTTGTGAAAATCAGGAACAAAGGAATTAGAATCAAGTAGGAGGGAATACTTGAAAAAATAATTGGACTGAAGGTTGATAAATCCCCTGGACCAGATGAGCTACACCCCAAAGTTTGGAGGATGTGGATAGAGAGAAAGTGGATGGTGGTTATGGTTCAAAATTCTATAGATTCTGGAAAGGTTCCTGCAGACTGGAAAGTAGCAAATGTAACCTCAACTATTTAAGAAGGGAAGGGAAACGCAGAACTACAGACCTGTTAGCTGTTGCCAGTTGTAGGAAAGATGTTAGAATCTATTATAATGGAGAGCAGAGTCTGGAAGATAAAAGAGCGGACACTCTTAAAAGAAGAAGCAGAGCTGGCACAATGAAAGAGCGCGAGACTGAGAGAATCATAGAATCACTACAGTGTAGAAGGAGGCCATTCGGCCCATCAAGTCTGCACTGACCATCTCAAAGAACACTCGACTTAGACCCACGGCCCACCTTATCCCTGTAAACCCATCTAACCATTTTGGACACGAAGGACAATTTATCATGGTCAATCCACCTAACCTGCGCATCTTTGGACTGTGGGAGGAAACCGGAACACCCGGAGGAAACCCAAGCAGAAAGGAGGAGAACGTGCAGACTCCGCACAGACAGTGACCCTGGATAGAGTGGACGTGGAGAGGATGTTTCCACTTGTAGGAAAAACTAGAAGCAGAGGACACAATCTCAGACTAAAGGGACAATCATTTAAAACAGATGAGGAGGAATTTCTTCAGCCAGAGGGTGGTGAATCTGTGGAACTCTTTGCCGCAGAAGGCTGTGGAGGCCAAATCACTGAGTGTCTTTAAGGCAGAGAAAGATAGGTTCTTGATTAATAAGGAGATCAGGGGTTATGGGGAGAAGACAGGAGAATGGGGATGTGAAAATATCAGCCATGATTGAATGGCGGAGCAGACTCAATGGGCCGAGTGGCCTAATTCTGCTCCTATGTCTTATGGTCTTAAGGCAGGAATTAAACCTGAGTCCCTAGTGCTGTGAGGCAACAGTGCTAACCACTATGTCGCCCGGAAAGCAGAGTGGTGGTTATGAAAGAGCATGAGAAAAGTGAGACAGAGTGCAGTGCTGGGTTGGAGTTGATCTCCTGAAATGACATCAGGATTCAAGTGACGTGGGGGGGCATAGTGTCTCAGTGGTTAGCACTGCTGCATCACAGCACAAAGGACCCGGGTTCGAACCCAGCTCTGGGTCACTGCCCGTGTGGACTTTGCACATTTCCCCCCCCGCCCCTGTCCCGTGTCTGCGTGGGTCTCACCCCCACAACCCAAAGGTGTTCAAGATAGGTAGATTGGCCAAGCTAAATTGCTCTTTAATTGAAAAAAAAGAGTTGGGCACTCTAAATTTATTTTAAAATGATTCAAGTGATGTGGGACAACAGGAAGCAGCTGATTCGGTGAACAAAGTCAGGTAGGTATTTACTACTTTTATCGCTCATTATTTGTACGGTCTATAATTTGTGGTCTATAGTTTGTAAGGGCTATATTCTGTAATAACAAGGACCAGGGAAGAAGGACCCGAGAGTAATAGATATTTCATTTTAAGTATCTTTCAAAAAGTTTAATTTAAAAGGGTTAAATCATGAGAGGAGAACGCAAACCCGGGGTGTGCTCCTCCTGCTCTATGTGGGAAACTGGGAACACTTCCAGTGCCCGGGGACACCATGTGTGCAGGAAGGACCCCAGCTGCAGCTCCTGGAAACCCGGGTTTCGGAGCTGGAGCAGCGAGTGGAGACACTGTGGAGCATCCGCGAAGCAGAGAGAATCATCGATTGCACGTACAGAGAGGTGGTCATTCCAGAGGCTGGAAGATACTGGGTGACCATCAGGCAGAGTTAGAACTAGGCAAACAGTGCAGGAATCTCCTGGGGCCATTCCCCTGCAAAACAGATATAACGCTTTGCATACTGTTGTGGGGAATGGCCTCTCAGGGGAAAGGAGTGCCAAATGTGTTGGCCCCGTTGAACAGGGGAGAAGTAAAAAGTGTGGGAATGCAATAGTGATAGAGGATTCAATTTTAAGGGGATAGATAGGTATTTCTATGCCACAAACGGACTCCATGGTGGTATTTTGCCTCCCTCTTGTTTGGGTCAGAGCGGCTACAGGACATTCTAGAGGGTGTGGGTGAACAGCTAGTGGTCGTGGTTCACACTGGAATAAACTACACAGGTTAAAATAGGACGTGATCCTAAAAGCAAAATGTAGGGAGTTAGGAAGTAAGTTGAAAAGTTGGGGTGGGGGGGGGGGGATTACTTAAACTAAAACGACAGGGGGAGCAGAACATATGCAAGGAATCAGAGGACAGGGAAAACACAGACAAGAACAAAAGACAGAAGGGGGAATAAGAAAAGCAATCGGCAGATAAATCAAAGGGTCGGAATCAAACAGGGCCACAGTGAAAAATAATGGGAACAGGAGAAGGAATGTTAAAAAGACAAGCCTTAAGGCTTTGTACATTAATGCACAGAGCATTTGCAATAAAGTGGATTAATTAATTGCACAAATAGGTGTAAACGGGTGTGATAGTCGGAATTACGGAGACATGGCTGCAAGGTGACCAGGGATGGAACTGAACGACCAGGGGTATTCAGGATTTAGGAAGGACAGACAAAAAGGAAAAGGTGGTGGAGTTGCAGTGCTGGTTAAAGAGGAAATTAACACAGCGAGGAAGGATATTAGCTCCGACAATGTGGAGTCTCTATGGGGAGAGCTGAGGAACACCAAGGGGCGAAAAGATGTTAGCGGGCGTCCTATGCAGACACACAAACTGTAGTGGTGATATTGGGAACGGCATTAAACAGGAAATTAGAGACGCTTGTGATGAAGGAACATTTGTAATTATGGGTGATATTAATCATTTAGATTGGGCAAATCAAATTAGTAACAATATCGTAGATGAGGAATTCATGCAGTGTATACGGAACAGTTTTCTGAACCAATACGTTGAGGAACATACAAGGGAAGAAGCCACCTTGGACTGGATATTGTGTAATGAGAAAGGACTAATTGGCAATCTGGTTGTGCGAGGCCACTTAGGGATGAGCGACCATAATATGACAAAATATTTCATCAAGGAGAGTGACGCAGTTGTTTCTGAGACTAGGGTCCCGAATGTAAATAAAGGGAACTATGATGGTATCAGACTGGAGTTGGCTATGATGGATTGGGGAACGTTACAGGGATGACAGGCAACGGCAAACATTCAAAGAACGCAAAAATATGACATGTCCAAACCATGGCTTACAAGGGTACAAGGGGCTGGTTTAGCACAGTGGGCTAAACAGCTGGCTTGTAATGCAGAAGAATGCCAGCAGCACGGGTTCAATTCCCGTACCAGCCTCCCCAAACATGCGCCGGAATGTGGCGACTAGGGGCTTTTCACAGTAACCTCATTGAAGCCTACTTGTGACAATAGGGCAGTGCGGTAGCACAAGTGGATAGCACTGTGGCTTCACAGCGCCAGGGTCCCAGGTGCGATTCCCCGCTGGGTCACTGTCTGCGCGGAGTCTGCACGTTCTCCCCGTGGCTATATGGGTTTCCTCCGGGTGCTCCGGTTTCCTCCCACTGTCCAAAGACGTGCAGGTTAGGTGGATTGGCCAGGATAAATTACCCTTAGTGATCAAAAAGGTTAGGAGGGGTTATTGGGTTATGGGGATAGGGTGGAAGTGAAGGCTTAAGTGGGTTGGTGCAGACTCGATGGGCCGAATGGCCTCCTTCTGCACTGTATGTTCTATGTTGTTCTAAATAAACAATTATTATTATTGAGCATCTTTCCGAGGTGTTATAATACTGCACACAGGGCTGGTTTAGCTCAGTGGGCTAGACAGTTGGGTTGTGATGCCGAACATGGCCAGCAGCGCGGGTTCAATTCCCGTACCAGCTGAGAATTCTGAATTCTCCCTCAGTGTACCCGAAGAGGCCCCGGAATGTGGTGACTAGGGGCTTTTCACAGTAACTTCATACTTGTGACAACAAAAGATTATTATTATTACTACTACAACGCAAATGACAGCCATGATGTTTGAATGGCGAAGTCAACTCAGCAGGCGTAGTGGCTCTTACTAGATTCAGGAGTGCTCAAGCCAAGAGGCAGGGCTTCTCTTTCCCTGGGCTACAGGATCGATCCCATTTCTGGGCCAATATTTATATATCAAGTAGGCATGTCTGTTTGTGTTTCATAGCAACAGCTAGAGCATAGGGAGAATCGAAAGAATGTGACTGAATCTAAAGAATGTGATTGAACCTGTTCCAGAACATGTTTGTACCCTCCCTGGTAAGCTCAGCATTATCAGTAATTAATATGTGGGTGAATAGGGAGTAGACTAGCGACATATAACTAGTGCAATCGTAGCAAGGCGTCTTTATTCTTGCACTCCAATCTCCTTGCAATAACAGCCAGCTGACTTCCCATTCGCTTGCTGTACCTGCATGCTAGGTTCCTGCTACAAATACACTCAAGTCTCCCTGAACCTCAACATTTAATTACAGTCAAACTGCAGCACACGTGGACACAAACTGCACCAAGTTATCACTCCGAAAATACAGCAGCAATTCTTTTTTTAAAATACTAAATTAAAAAAAAAATGTTTTACAATGCTGCCCGATTGCTTCATTCATTGCAAATTGTGCTTTCGAAAAATTAGTTTCAGTGGAAGTACAAGAGAAAACAAAGTTCACAAAAGGTCAGTAGAATGTTGGAGGCCAGATTGACAATTGCAAAGAAACATAGATGTTGACAGACGTCTAACGATGTGCAGGCTAGGTGGATTGGCAATGCTAAATTGCCCCTCAAGTCTCCAAAAGGTTAGCTGGGTTTACTGGGATAGGGTAGAGGCGTGTGCTTAAGAGTGCTCTTTCCAAGGCAGCAGGGTGGCGCAGTGGGTTAGCCCTGTTGCCTCACGGCGCCGAGGTCCCAGGTTTGATCCCGGCTCTGGGTCACCGTCCGTGTGGAGTTTGCACATTCTCCCCGTGTTTGCGTGGGTTTCGCCCCCACAACCCAAAAGATGTGCAGGCTAGGTGGATTGGCAGTGCTAAATTGCCCCTTCATTGGAAAAAATTAATTGGGTACTCTAAATTTAAAAAAAAGTGCTCTTTCTAAGGGCTATTGCAGACTTGATGGGCCGAATGGCCTCCTTCTGCACTGTAAATTCAATGATTCTATTCTATAGAAAGTAAGATCAAGTAGACAACTCAGCCCTTCGAGCCTGCTCTGCCATTTCATCTGATTTGATTGGTGTATCTCACCGCCATACGCCTGCGCTCTCCCCATATCCCTTCACACCTTTGGAGTCCAGAAATCTATCTTAAATCCTTCTTAAATATATTCAATGACTTGGCTTCCACCGCTTCCATCGTAGAGAATTCCGCAGGTTCACCACTCTCTGCCTGAGGACATTTCTCCTCATCTCAGTCCTAAATGGCCTTCCCCTATCCTGGGACTGTGACCCCTTGTTCTAGACCCCCCTCCCCCAGAAAGAGGAAACAACATTCCTGAACTCAGTCTGCCCGGCCCTGTCAGAATTTTATATGTTTCAATGCGATCCCCTCTCATTCTTCTCAATTCCAGAAAATACAAACATATGAATTAGGAGGAGTAGGCCCCTCGAGCCTGCTCCGGCATTCAATAAGATCACAGCTGATCTGATTGTGACCTCAACCCCACACTCCAGCCGACTCCCGATAACCTTTCGCCCCCGGGATAATTGAAAATCTATCGAGCTCAGCCGGCCATCCCAGGAATCAGTCTGGTGAACTTCCCTTGCTCTCACTCTGTGGCAAGTATATCTTTCTTAGACAAGGGGACCCAAACCTATACTCAATACTCCGGGTGTGGTCTCACCAAAGTCCTGTACTGCTGCAGTTAGACTTGCTTGCTTCTGTACTCAAGTCGATTTGCAATCAAGGCCAATATACCATTTGCCTTCCTAGCTTCTTGCTGCACCTGCATGCCTGCCTTGTGCTCACAGCAGATAATCTACCCCCGGTATCAGAGAATAGGACATACTGTGGAGCTGACAGAAGAGCTGTATTCCCATCTCCAGAATCAGGTGTAAAATTCCTTGCATTTCCAGGGGAAGCATCCACTCCTTCAGTATGTTGTTTAATATTTGAAATATACTTTTCACTGTATCTCGGTACACGTGACAATAATCAAATCCAAATTCAACTGTAAACAGCAGCTCTCTCTAAATTCACCTGGAACAATGTGTGAAATTTCCCAGCTATGTCTTCTCCATTAGCGACCATGAGACCACACAACCCTGCCATGGCAACCTCTGCAAGACGTGCCAGATCATCGACATGGGTACCACCATTACGTGCGAGAACACCATCCACCAGGTACGCGGTACATACTCGTGCGACTTGGCCAACGCGGTCTACCTCATACGCTGCAGGAAAGGATGTCCCGAAGCGGGGTACATTGGCGAGACCATGCAGACGCTGCGACAACGGTTGAACGGACATCGCGCAACAATCACCAGGCAGGAATGTTCCCTTTCAGTCGGGGAACACTTCAGCAGTCAAGGGCATTCAGCCTCTGATCTCCGGGTAAGCGTTCTCCAAGGCAGCCTTCAGGACGCGCGACAACGCGGAATCGCTGATCGCCAAGTGCCGCACGCACGAGTATGGCCTCAAGCGGGACCTTGGATTCATGTCACATTACATTGATCCCCCGCCATCTGGCCTGGGCTAGCGAAATCCTACCAATTGTCCTGGCTTGAGACAATTCACACCTTTTTAACCTGTCATCATCCCTCTCTCTAGTCGCACCGTCTGGACCTGTAAAGACTTAATTACCTGCAAAGACTCGCATTAAAAGTATCATCTTGCATCTTTGACTTTGTCTATATATGTGATTGCGGAACCCACCTCTTCATTCACCTGAGGAAGGAGCTGTGCTCTGAAAGCTGGTGATTCGAAACAAACCTGTTGGACTTTAACCCGGTGTTGTAGAACTTCTTACTGTGCTCACCCCAGTCCAACGCCGGCATCTCCACATTATGTTCTCCATTAAAGGAAGACAAATCCAATGTGGCTAGTTACCACCCCGTCAGTCTACTCTGATTCATCAGCAGAGGGATGGAAGGTCACATTGACAGTAATTTCAGCCAAGCACAAACAGCTAAATTTCAGAGGTGAGGAAAAGTATTCCTGTTGCTGTGCATTAATGCAAACTTTCCTTGGGGAAGTGACATTAGCAAGTTGAACACGATCCTGCAACATCTTTTGCTTTGCGTTAAGGACCACAACCCCAGAACTGACCTGGTGCCAGGAATGATTTTACATCTCCTAATGAGGTATCGGCTACCCAAGGTTATCATCCCAACTGAAAAGTGGCAACTCTGAAAATGCAACACTCCTACAGCAAGTTCCAGAGAGTGAGATTTCTTCCAACTGAGTTTCCAGTAACAGCACCGTCAACATATACAGTGAAGGGACAAAAGCTTCTATTAATCTATCCACATGATATTTGCAGGAGCTCTCCCAGGGATAAATTTGAATACCACTAGAGTGCGGTAAATGTGTTGCCATGACAGTGTGTGCTACAAATATCAGGCAGAGCAGTGAAGACACAACTCAGAAACGGTTCAATCCATTGAAAAAAAAAGTAATTTTAATGGGATATGTCCTTCACTGGCTGGGCCCACCTTTAATTGCCCTCGAGAAGATGGTGAGCTGCGTTCTTGAACCGCTGCAGTGCCCGAGGTGTAGGTGCACCCACTGTGCCGTTAGGGAGGGAATTCTAGGATGTTGCCCCAGCGACAGTGAAGGAACGGCGATATATTTCTAAATTAGGGTAGTGAGAGACTTGGAGTGGAACCTCGAGATGGTGGGGTTCCCAGTTATCTGCTGCTCTTGGGTTTGGAAGGTGCTGCCTAAAGAGCCTCGAGTTCCTGCAGTGCACCTTGAGCAGTAGCGACTTTATGGCTTCACTGCTCAAGTTTCACACTGCCTGATATTTATTGCACACACTGTCATGGCAACGAATTCACCTCACTCGGGTCAACCCTCATGCAATGGTTTGCCTGATTTTCTTCCCAAATCCTCACCTTTTTTTGCTACCTTACTATCATTCTCGTTTATCTCGGACTTTAAACCTAAAATATTAACGTAGAAACATAGAAAATAGCAGGAGGGGGCCTTTTGGCCCTTCGAGCCTGCTCTGCCATTTATCATGATCATGGCTGATCATCCAACTCAATAGCCTAATCCTGCTTTCTCCCCATAGCCTTTGATCCCCTTGTTTTGGCCTCAATGACTTCCAGTGGTAGCGAATTCCAAAACTGAATACATTTCTCCTCATCTCTGTCCTAAATGATCTACCCCATAATCCTCAGACTGTGCCCCCTGGTTCTGGACACCCCCACCATCGCGAACATTCTTCCTGCATCTACCCTGTCCAGTCCTATTAGAATTTTATAGGTTTCTATGAGATCCCCCCTCACTAATCTGAATTCCAAATCCCCCTCACTAATCTGAATTCCAAATCCCCCTCACTAATCTGAATTCCAAATCCCCCTCACTAATCTGAATTCCAAATACAATCCTAACCGATTCAATCTCTCCTCGTACGTCAGTCCTGCCATCCCAGGAATCAGTCTGGTAAACCTTTGCTGCATTCCCTCAAGAACAAGAACATCCTTCCTCAGATAAGGAGACCAAAACTCCACACAATACTCCAGGTGTAGCCTCACCAGGGCCCTGTATAATTGCAGCAACAGATCCCTGCTCCTGTACTCGAATCCTCTCGCAATGAAGGCCAACATACTATTAGCCTTCTTTACCGTCTGCTGTACCTTCAGTGACTGGTGCAAAAGGACACCCAGGTCTCTTTGCACACTCCCCTCTCCCAATTTACAACCGTTCAGGTAGTAATCTGCCTTCCTGTTTTTGTTACCAAAGTGGATAACCTCATTTCTCCAAATCATACTGCATATGCCATTGATTTGCCCACTCAGCCCGTCCAAAACACACTGAAGGATTTCTGCATCTTCCTCACAGCTTACCCTCCCACACAACTTGGTGTCATCTGCAAATTTGGAGATATTACATTTAGTTCCCTCATCTGAATCATTAACAATATATTGTGAATAGCTATGGACCCAGCAAAGATCCCTGTGGCACCCCACTAGTCACTGCTTGCCAGTTCGGAAAAGACCCATTAATTCCTGCTCTTAGTTTCCTGTCTGCTAACCAGTTTTCTATCCATCTCAATACACTAATCCCCAATCCCATGTGCTTTAGTGGGACTTTGTCGAAAGGCTTCCGAAAGTCCAGATAAATCACATCTACTGGCTCCCCCTCATCAACTCTACTAGTTACATCCTCAAAGAATTCCAGTAGATTTGTCAGGCATGACTTCCCTTTCGTACACGCTGACTCTGTCCAATCCTGCCTCTGTTTTCCAAGTGCTCTGCAGTGGAATTTTGATAATGGATTCTCAAATTTCCCTCCATGACTGCCATCTGGCTTACTGGTCTATAATTCCTGTTTCTTCTCTACCTCCCTTTTTAAATAGTGGAGTTACTTTTAGCTACCCTCCAATCTGTAGGAGCTATTCCAGATTCTAGAAAATCTTGGAAGATGACCACCAATGCATCCACTATATCTAGGACTACTTCCTCACGTACTCTGGGGATGTAGATTATCAGGCCTTGGGGATTTATCAGCCTTCAATCCCATCAATTTCCCCAACACCATTTCTGTGTTAATATTGATCTTCAGTTCCTCCCCCTCACTAAACCGTGTTCCCCCAACATTTCTGGTATCTTATTTGTGTCCTCATTTGTGAAGACAGAACCAAAGTGTGTATTTACTTGCTCAGCCATTTCTTTGTTCCCTTTTGCACATGCTGACTGAACTGTGTATTTCCAATATTTTCTGTTCTTATTCCACATTAGCACAATACTAGTCAACTGTACCATGTGAGCAAAAGGTTGCACCCAGGAGTTCAAGTTGAGTCAAGGTTTCCACAATCTCAGTACAAATCAGGACTACACAACTATAAGTGGATGCTTGTGAAGGGCTTGAGTTTTTACCTGTGCTGCTTCAGGTGTATCAAGAATAAGATCAGGCAGATCCTTCAACATCCTATCGAAGGCCTTGGCAACATCGTCAGCTGTAAGGACCTTCCCCAGCAGATCAGACAGGAGCCGGGACGTCAGCTCCCGGTGACTCGCCTTGCCTTCCAACGCAAGTGAGACGGCGAGAGAAGGAACCTCGTGCTTCCTCTTTCCCAGGTTCAGTTCCTGGAGCAGGGCCTAAAATCACACAAGAGTTGTAGAATTGTTACAGCACAGGAAGCCTCCATTCTGCCCACGGTGTCGGCTGTGGGCCCCTGCGAGAGCACTCAGCTGATCTTACTGCCTCACCCTTTCCTCAGAGCCTGGAGAATCATTTCTCTTCAGATAATTAATCAACAGCCTATAGAGAGCTACAACTGAATCTGCCACACTCCCAGGCAGTGCAATCCAGATCCTAATCACTCGCTGTGGAATAAGCTTCTCCTCTCGTGTTGCTTCTACTTCTTCTGCCAATTGTCTTAAATTGGTGTTCACCAGTTGCTGAACCTTCCACCAATGGGATCGACTCTGCCCAGACCCCTCATGATTTTGAAAATCTCTTCTCTCAATCTTCCTTTCTCCAGGGAGAGCCCCAGATTCCCCAATCTCTTCATATAACTGCAGTGGAATTGCCTGGAACAATTCTTGTGAATCTTTTCGGCACCTTCCCTAATGCTTCCCATCTCTTCCTGAAATGTCGTTCCCAGAACTGGGCACAATGCTGCAGTTGAGGCTGAACCAGAGTTTGTCAAGGTTTATCACAGCGTCCTTGCTTTATTACCCCACGGCCCTATGTATAAAAGGTCAGGACCAAACTGAATCACTTCACACTTCTCGGTCCTTCCATTCCACCCTCTGGACGTCTATCGCTAATACTTCCAAGTTGCCACCTGCACGTTTTGAAATTGTGCCTGGTGCACCAGACTCTAGGTCATTAATATTGATTGTATTTCAGTGGGGCAGTCCTCACACCTGTCCCTGGACAGCCCCATTACATACCTTCCATCAGTCCGAAAAACAGCATCCACCACTGCTCTCAACTGTCATGTGAGAGTACCTTTAAGAAATGTGCGTTTAAGAAATGTACCTTTAGGAAATGTCAGAGAGTGGGCGGAGCTGGGCTGTCTGTCAGCTTTTTACTTTCGTTTTAGGCTGTTTGCTGCAGGGTGTGTTTTAGTTTCGTTTTCAGTGTTGGAGCTGAAGCCAGGCAGAGCAGGTGTACTGTTGATCTCTCTGCCATGAAAAGAATATCTCTTGATCATTTGGTGAATTCAGAATTATAAACGTTCTCAGTAGTGAATATAAACCTAATGTGCTTCTGTTAAAAGGTGTTTCTTTTGTCTTCTGGATGTTGTTTGGGAATTATTAAGCATTACTTAGTGTTGTATTCTTTGGGGGTTGTATTTGAATTAATGGTTGCTAAGATGTTCACTGTATGTTTTAAAAAGGTTAACGTGAGTTCAATAGAATAAACATTGTTTTGCTTTAAAACATACTTTTCCATTTCTGCTGTACCACACCTGTAGAGTGGGCCGTGTGCTCCTCATACCACAATCTATTAAAAGTTGTGGGTCAGGTGAACTCCATGATACACATTGGGGTTCTCTAAACCCTGGCCCATAACAAATTGGGGGCTCGAGGGAGATAAAAGTCTATCTATTGGATTGGCTTAGTGAACTCAAAGACAGTGAGGGGTGAGCATATTGTGGTTGCTTTTCAGGTGTGGTATTCCAGTTTAAGTGGGGAGTTGTGTTGTGGAAAATGGCTCTTTCAGAGGCTCTGAAGTTTTTGGGGGTGGAGACGGTCACACACAGTACCTTTTGGACAGAGACTAAAAGCAGACTGTTAGATTTGACAAAAACATTGCAGTTAACATTACCTGGCAAAATGCGAAAAGATGAGGTAATTATGGCGGTGGCCAAGCACTTAAAGTTGCCTGATACAGTTTGACTCATTGGAAATGGCAAAAATTCAGTTACAACTTAAACAAATGGAACAGGAGAAAGAATTAAAGCAGCTTGAATACAAAAGAGAGGAAAAAGAAAGAGAGGGAAAAGAAAAGGAGAGAAAAGAAAGGAGAAAAGAAAGAATAGCCCTAGCAGAACAAAATGAAAGAGAAAGGGAGATACAGATCAGGAAAAAAGATAAAGAGAGAAAGTTTGAACTTCAGAAAATGGCCATGAAACATGACAGTCAGTTAAAATTGGCAAAAGGGAAACGTACAGTTGGATGATAGTGATGAGGATAGTGAGAAAGAGCGTCAAAGTCGAAGGCTTGGTGGGGATCTATTTAAATATGTCCAAGCATTGCCAAGATTTGACGAGAAGGTGGTGGAAGCCTTTTTCATTTCATTTGAGAAGGTGGCTAAACAAATGAAATGTGGGTATTACTGATTCAAACAAAGCTGATAGGTAGGGCTAGTGAAGTGTTTGCATCACTACCGGAGGAGTTATCTGGGGCGTATGAGGAGGTGAAAAAATCCATCTTAGGTGCATATGAACTAGTGCCTGAAGCCTACAGAAAGGTTTAGAAATTTAAGCAAAGAATTTGGTCAAACATACATGGAGTTTGAAAGGATCAAACAGTAATTTTGATAGGTGGATAAGGTGAAAATAGACCAAACTTATGAAGCTCTCAGAGAAATTATACTTTTGGAGGAGTTTAAAAATTCAATTCCTGATGTAGTGAGAACTCATGTGGAAGAGCAGAGGGTTAAAACTGCGAGATTAGCAGCAGAAATGGCAGATGATTATGAATTAATTCATAAATCAAAGTTTGGTTTCCGACATCAGTTTCAGTCTGTGAGGGATAGAAACTGGGGACATGAGAAATACTCAAGTGGTAAAGGTAAAGGTGATCTGATGGGAGATAATAAGGAGAGTGTACCTCAGATTAAAAAAGAAATCCAGGAGGGTGGAAAAGAAATGAAAATTTTCAAATGTTTTCACTGTAACAAAAACTAGGCCATGTAAAGTCACAGTGTTGGTGGTTGAAGAAAAGCACTGGGAAGGCTGATGTGGTAAAACAGGATAAGACAGTGGGGTTTGTTAAAGTGGTAAAAGAAAGCCCAAGTGAAGCGAAGGAGGTGCAAAAGATTGTACAGTCTGATCAAGAGGTGATTGATAAGAAGGTGCCAGATCTCTTTAAAGAATTTACTTGTGTGGGTAAAGTTTACTCATGTGTATCAGGTGGAGCAGGTATTTTAAGAGATACGGGAGCTAGTCAATCTTTAATGGTAAGAGATGAGGAGTTATGTAGTTTGGGAAGAATGTTGCCAGAAAAGGTGGTAATATGTGGAATTCAGGGTGAGGGGAGTAGTGTTCCATTATATAAGGCAATGTTGGAAAGTCCAGTGAAGAGTGGTGAAGTGGTAGTAGGAGTAATAGAGAAACTATCTTGTCCAGGAATACAGTTTATCTTGGGTAATGATATAGCTGGATCGCAGGTGGGAGTGATGCCTACGGTGGTTGATAAGCCAGTGGAAAATCAGACAACTGAAGTGATGAAGGAAGAATATCCTGGGATTTCACTGGATTGTGTAGCAACAAGGTCGCAAAGTCACAGGTTAAGACAAGAGGAGAAATCAAAGAGTGAAGATGAAGTTGAAGTGCAATTAGCAGAAACGAGTTTTGATCAGATGGTTGGAAAAGAACAAGAACAGGTGGAGGATGAGGCGGATATTTTTAGTTGAGAAAAATTGGCAGAGTTACAACAGAAAGATGTAGAAATAAAACGGATGTATCAGAAAGCATACACGGAAGAGGAATCGGAGTGGATACCGGAGTGTTATTACCGTAAAAGTGATGTCTTGATGAGAAAATGGAGACCTGTACATATGCAGGCGGATGAAAAGTGGGCAGAAGTTCATCAAGTAGTATTGCCGGTAGGGTATAGAAAGGAGGTGTTGCGAGTTGCACATGAGGTACCAATGGGAAGTCATTTGGGAATAAGGAAAACTCAAGCTAAAATACAAAAACATTTTTATTGGCCTGGACTACATAAAGATGTAGTTAAATTTTGTCAATCATGTCACGTATGTCAAGTAATAGGGAAACCTCAAGCAGTGATAAAACCAGCACCCTTAATCCCCATTCCAGCATTTGAGGAACCTGTTACAAGGGTCCTAATTGATTGCGTAGGATCGCTTCCTAAAACAAAAAGTGGGAATCAATATCTTTTGACGATAATGGATGTGTCTACTAGGTTTCCAGAGGCCATTCCAGTACGTAATATTACAGCTAAAAAGATTGTGGAGGAGTTACTTAAATTCTTTACTAGATATGGACTACCCACAGACAATCGGATCAAGCATCAAATTTTACCTCCAGGTTATTCAAAGAAGTTATGGATAGCTTAGGAATAAAACAATTCATATCAACTGCGTACCATCCAGAATCGCAGGGAGCGTTAGAAAGGTGGCAACAGACATTAAAGACAATGTTGAGGGCTTATTGTCAAGATTATTCAGAGGATTGGGATAAAGGAATTCCATTCGTACTGTTTGCAATTAGGGATGCACCTAATGAGTCAACTAAATTCAGTCCTTTTGAACTAATTTTTGGTCATGAGGTAAGAGGACCACTTAAATTGATTAAGGAAAAATTGGTGAGTGAGAAATTAGAAATTACATTATTGGAAAACGTGTCAAAATTTTAGGGAACGATTAAATAGAGCAGGTGAATTGGCTAGACAACATTTAAAGATTGCACAAAATGTGATGAAACGGACAAGAAATCCAAAGTTTGTAGTTTTGCCTCTGGAGATAAAGATTTAGTGTTGTTACCAGTGGTAGGTGGACCTTTAAAAGCTAGGTTTTGTGGACCTCATCAGATTGAAAAGAAATGAAGTGAGGTGAATTATGTGGTAAAAACACGAGATAGAAGGAAAACTCACTGAATGTGTCATGTGAATATGCTTAAAAGGTACTTTGAAAGGGAAGAAGAGGAAAAGGAGGAGGTTTTAATGATTCTAACTCAAAGTGATGAACCAAATCCAGATGACTTGGAATTTGACATACCTCAAATTAAATTGGAAAATGAGGATGTTCTTAAAAATTGGGATAAATTGTTGAGTTACCTTCCAGAGGAAAAACAAACTGACCTGAAAGAGTTATTGATATCACGTGGGCAAGTTTGTAGAGATAAATTGGAAAGGACTAAAATGGCTATACATGATGTAGATGTGGGAAATGCTGTTCCAATCAAACAACATCCAGATAGACTTAACCCTTTAAAATTGGCACAGGTTAACAAAGAGATTGAGAGTTTGCTTAAAAATGGCATAATTGAAGTGGGTTGCAGCCAATGGAGCTCATCCATAGTGATGGTACCAAAACCAGACGGTACACAACGGTTGTGTGTGGACTATAGAAAGGTTAATACAGTTACAAGAACGGACTCTTATCCTATCCAACGTTTGGAGGATTCCATTGAGAAAGTGGGACAATCAGCTTTTATTTCCAAACTGAATTCACTTAAAGGTTACTGGCAGGTACCTTTATCCGAAAGGGAGAACGAGATTTTAGCTTTTGTGACTCCAGATGGTATATACCAATTCAAAGTTACGCAATTTGGCATGAGAAACGCACCAGCCACATTTCAACGGTTAACTAACAAAGTTGTTTCAGGATTACCCAATTGTGCGGTACACATCGCCAATCTGGTTATTTTCAACCAGACATGGACGGAACATTTAAAACATCTGATGGAGTTATTCGATCGACATCAGGAGGCGGGTCTGGTGGTAAACCTAGCCAAGTGAATTTGGAAAAGCCCAAGTCACTTTACTTGAGGAGTTTCCGACACCCTCAAGGCGAAGGGAAATAATGCGATTTCTTGGTTTGAGTGGATTTGATTGGACATTTGTGAAAAATCTTTGTAGCGTGGTTGCTCCACTGATAGACTTGCTGAAGAAACATTGAAAATTTCAGTGGGCAGCGGACTTTCAACAGGCATTTGACGGCCTGAAAGCTGTGATAACAAATGCTCCTGTGTTGGAGAATTACAAGGGACTCTGTGATCAGATTGAACTAAAGTATTTGACTTTAAAGAGAAATGCCGAGGTGTAGAGAAATGGACGGATCGTGCAGAGACCTTCTTGTTCAAAGAGACTGTTAATCAAGAAGGATTTCAGTTGGTGGAAGAAGAACAAAAATGGACGATATTATTGTACCTGTTTGTGTGGGGGTTTTTTTAAACAAAAAAGTATATTTACTGTGTGCATTTGTCGAAGGATGGTGAAAATGTGAAAAATTAAACCATCTTGAAGTTGATGGTTTTTTTTTTTTCTTGGGGGGGGGGGGGAGGTGTCATGTGAGAGTACCTTTAAGAAATGGGTGTTTCAGAAATGTATCTTTAAGAAATGGGTGTTTATCAGTTTGTCAGACATGACCTCCCCTTGACGACCACAATCTTGGGTCCCCAGGGCATTGCCCTGGGTCTCTGGATTATTAGTCCAGTGACAATCCCACTATTCACCCCCTCCCCTTGGTAGTGATCATCACGATCACTGTCCCCTAAATATTCCACAACTGATATTTGATTCACTTGACCCAACTCACTCCCCAAAACCAGAGCCAGCAATGTTTCCTTACTTGTTGAACGCAGAAAAATACTTTTCACTGTACCTCGGTACACGTGACAACAAACAAATCCAATCCAATATCAGATTATAACCAATTCTCTCTGAACATTTTTTCCTGGTGCTCATTACTACCAATTATCTCACTCTCTCTTTATCTCTCCCTCTCTCTCTATCCCTCTCTCTCTTCCCCCCGCCCGGGGGAGGGGGGGGGGGTGGGGTGAGGCAGTGGCGTAGTGTTAATGTAATTGGTGACCATCATTGATTCTCATAACACATCTGATTCACTAATGTCTTTTAGGGCAGGAAATCTACCATCCTTACATCCTGGCCTATATGACTCCAGTTCCATAATAATGTGGTTGATATTTATATGCCCTCTGAAGTGGCATAGCAAGCACTTGGTTTAAGTGCAATTAGGGATGGACAACAAATACTGGCCCGACTGGTTGTCGGGGCAGCATGGTAGTTAGCACAATTGCTTCACAGCTCCAGGGTCCCAGGTTCGATTCCGGCTTGGGTCGCTGTCTGTGTGGAGTCTGCACATCCTCCCCATGTGTGCGTGGGTTTCCTCCGGGTGCTCCGGTTTCCTCCCACAGTCCAAAGATGTGCAGGTTAGGTGGATTGGCCGTGATAAATTGCCCTTCGTGTCCAAAATTGCCCTTAGTGTTAGGTGGGGTTACTGGGTTATGGGGATAGGGTGGAGGTGTTGACCTTGGGTAGGGTGCTCTTTCCAAGAGCCGGTGCAGACTCGATGGGCCGAATGGCCTCCTTCTGCACTGTAAATTCTGTGGAAATACAGACTAGAAAATTCTCTGTAACACTTGAGAAACTCTTCCTCCTCTCTTCCTCCATTATCGCTATGCCCTAGTTTTTGCACCTTTCTGTAATTTCCTCACAAACCTGTTCCTCTGCACCTTTTGTCATTAGTTGGTGGCCTATAGAATACACCAAGAAGAAGAATGGTATCTCTATTGTTTCTTAGCTCAAACCTGATAAATTCTGTTCCTGGCCCCTTTAGGACATATTTTCTCCAGCACGGTCATATTCTTCTTCATCAATACTGGCACCTCAGCTCCTTTACTTTCTTCCTCACCTTCCCTGAATATCTTGTATCCAGGAATATTTAGTCCCTTTTATGGAGTAGGTCTCCATTAACATCTCAACATCATATTCTCACATGGCTATCTGCGCCTGCGGCTCGCCAACCTTCTGTATCACAGAACAGAACAATTAACCATCGTCTTCATGGGAATTAAATCACAATGAACTCCGGTGGCGTCGTTTATTGTTTGGGCAGTTTCAGTGTGGAAAAGAGCCCTTTGCACTGTCCAGAGAAAATATGAAAATAATTGATCCAGGGCCTTGGGGCGAGGTTAGAAGGAGAGATTGAACATTTGAGCAAGCTTTTAAAGGGAGAGAAATGGGAGAGGTGGATCAGAATCTGGGAAAGAGGAAGCACCAGGTTTCTCATCTTGCAGTCTTGCCTCATGAATAACTGAGAGCCAATATGTGGTTTCTGTCTGACTTCTTGGGAAAGGTCCATCCAGGTGGATTAGAACAGGCCTTGGGGAAACCACGTCTGAGGTAGTGTGTGCAGTTTGGGTCTCCTTAGCTCAGGCAGGATATATACTTGCCTTGGAGGAAGTGCAATAAGGATTCATTACATTGGATCCCCAGATAAGGAAATTGGCCGAACACGAGAGACTTAACAACTAGGCCTATATGCTCCAGAATTAAGAATAATATGAGGTGATCTTATTGAAACATGATCTATAAAATTCTGAAGGGGCTCGACAGCAGATGCTAAGAGGATTCTTTTCCTGGCTGAGTTTAGAACTAGAGAGCCATAGTTCCAGGTGGCAACGAGACAAAGAAAATGTCTTCAAAGGGCTATGAATCTTTGGAAATTAAATTCTCTGTCGTGTTAAGCGTAGTTCAGTTGGTAGCACTCTCATCTTCCAGTCACAAGGTTATTGACTCCAGAGCTTGAACACAAAAACCCAGGCTGACTTTCCAGTGCAGCACTGAGGGAGTGCTGCACTGTTGGAGGCGCTGTCTTTCAGCTGAGGCATTAAATAATGGCCCCATTCAGGAAAGAGCAGAGTTGTTCTCGCTGATGTGTTAACCAACATTTATCCCTCAAAAGACTCCCCAAAACAGACGGTCCACTCATGATCCCATTGTGTTGCCGGTGCAGACACAATGGACCAGATTGCCTCCTTCTGGACGCTAACTCTGTGATTGTGAATCTGAATGTGGGAGATTGCTCTGATGACTGTGAAGCACTTTGGGGATAGTCGGAGGTCCTGAACGACACCATATAAATAAAAGTCTTTCTTTTCATCCCAGAGGACTGTGAATTTCAGTCTTCTTTTTCCATACTCAAGACAGAGCTAGGTTTTTGAATACAATGGGAATCCAGGGACACGTGGACGGGGCAGGGAGGTGGAGCTGGTGTATACCATCCACGATCTTACTGAATGGTGGGAACAGGTTCAAAAGACTGAATGGGTTACACTATTGCTACCAAGTCAAAAGCGTAGTTGAAGCTCCGGAAGACCACCACCATTTTCAGTCCATGAATACTAGAACCGTTTCTGCTTTCGCTCTGCAAAGTGCCAGTGTTACACATGAAATCATAGACCCTGCTACCCTTTCCACTCAATTTCTCCAATGTCCCACATGCTGACTTCCAAGCCACGGTGTGACTGTTACGTACACCGTATGGGTGACTTGTGTTTGTGACACCAACACTCCCTCCAAGTTAGTCTGTACCCTTTGCATTACGATTTCCACTGACTGGATCGCCAACACCCCCCAGGAGCATCACTAGCACGAAACTGGCTGTCAAGCAGGTGAAATATGAAAGGTTCAATCTCAACACCATTCCTCCTCCTCTCCCCAAACTACCCTTTCCCACCCAGTCCGGGAACTGTCAGTCAGGAACAAGCTCATCCATACTGTTTCCAAACTGCCATTAAACTTTACTCTTTAAAGTTAAAGTGAGCAATAGTTTATGACATTTCTTCAAACCTACCTCTGTGACCAAGCTTTTGGTCATCTGCCCTAATATCTCCTGATGTGGCTTGGTGTCACACTTTGTTTTATAATGTTTCCATGAAGCGCCTGAGGAGGTTTCATTATGTTAAAGGTGCTATATAAATATAGGGAGCAGTTGTTGAGCAGTAACCTAAAAATCAAACAATGACAATGGATGACTTTAAAGTGGTTTGACATCTGCACCTCCCACTCTCTACCATCTGAAGACTACATTTGATCATGAGTTTGTGCATGACTCAACGGACAATTATTTCGTTTCTCCCCCTTTTGCACCTGATCATAGAATTTACAGTGCAGAAGGAAGCCATTCGGCCCATCGAGTCTGCACCGGCCCTTGAAAAGAGCACCACTACTTAAGCCCACGCCTCCATCCCATCCCTGTAACCCCACCTAACCTTTTTGGACACCAAGGGCAATTTAGCATGGCCAATCCACCTAACCCGCACATCTTTGGACTGTGGGAGGAAACCGGAGCACCCGGAGGAAACCCACGCACACACGGGGACTCCACAGACAGTCACCCAAGCCGCGAATCGAACCTGGGGCCCTGGAGCTGTGAAGCAACAGTGCTAACCGCTATGCTACCGTATCGAACCGTGGCAGGGATATTGTCCGCTTATAGCCATGGTCTTTCTGGTCAACAGTGACATTGATGATGAGGAACCCGGTGATGATGGCGCCCATGAAGGTCACAAAGAGGTTGTTGCACTCGGATATTGACTACCTGGGGCCTATGTGGTGCAAATACTGCCTGCTGCTGACATTACCCAGGTTTCTGATGTCGGTTTGGACGTGCTACCTGACCAGAGGACTATCCCACTGTGGAACAGGCACACTCACCCTCATTAAAACTAACAGTGTGAGGAGCAGGTGGATGGAAGGGCGTGGGCGTCATAAACCAAAACACAGAGTGGTTAGAAATGGACCAGTTAACCGGAGGAACAGCTCTGGGCAGATTCAGCAGATGGAAATCGAGCACAAAAGGCTTTCTCCCGATCCAATGAGAGCTCGGTAAACGCAAAGAAAATATGGAAGGAAACTTTCAAAGATTGGAGGGAGGGAGAGAGATTTAGGATTGGGGAGGATAGTGTGAGTAGGACCATTGCAGTTAAAGGTGCTATTCAGTGAAGACAGAGCAGACACTTTTTATTCATACAGGGGATGGGGGCCAGTATTTGTTGTCCATCCCTAATTGCACTTAAACCAAGTGCTTGCTATGCCACTTCAGAGGGCATATAAATATCAACCACATTATTATGGAACTGGAGTCACATAGGCCAGGATGTAAGGATGGTAGATTTCCTGCCCTATAAGACATTAGTGAATCAGATGGGCTATGAGAGCCAATTACATTAACACTACGCACTGCCTCACCCCCCCCGGGCAGGGGGAAGAGAGAGAGGGAGAGGGAGAGAGAGAGAGAGAGGGAGAGATAAAGAGAGAGTGAGATAATTGGTAGTAATGAGGACCAGGAAAAAATGTTCAGAGAGAATTGGTTATAATCTGATATTGGATTGGATTGGATTTGTTTATTGTCACGTGTACCGAGGTACAGTGAAAAGTATTTTTCTGCGAGCAGCTCAACAGATCATTAAGTACATGGGAAGAAAAGGGAATAAAAGAAAATACATAATAGGGCAACACAACATATACATTGTAACTACATAAGCACTGGTATCAGATGAAGCATACAGGGTGTAGTGTTAATGAGGTCAGTCCATAAGAGGGTCATTTAGGAGTCTGGTGACAGTGGGGAAGAAGCTGTTTTTGAGTCTGTTCGTGCGTGTTCTCAGACTTCTGTATCTCCTGCCCGATGGAAGAAGTTGGAAGAGTGAGTAAGCGGAGGGATCTTTGATTATACTGCCTGCTTTCCCCAGGCAGCGGGAGGTGTAGATGGAGTCAATGGATGGGAGGCAGGGTCGTGTGATGGACTTGGCGGTGTTCACGACTCTCTGAAGTTTCTTGCGGTCCTGGGCCGAGCAGTTGCCATACCAGGCTGTGATGCAGCCCGTTAGGATGCTTTCTATGGTGCATCTGTAAAAGTTGGTAAGGGTTAATGTGGACATGCCGAATTTCCTTAGTTTCCTGAGGAAGTATAGGCGCTGTTGTGCTTTCTTGGTGGTAGCGTCGACGTGGGTGCACCAGGACAGATTTTTGGAGAGGTGCACCCCTAGGAATTTGTAGCTGTTAACCATCTCCACCTCGGCCTCGTTGATGCTGACAGGGGTGTGTACAGTACTTTGCTTCCTGAAGTCAATGACCAGCTCTTCAGTTTTGCTGGCATTGTGGGAGAGACTGTTGTCGCTGCATCACTCCACTATTAAGCATCTTCTAAAGTTTTTAAAGTCATACAAGGAGAGTTCAAAGCCATGATGTGCTCCTCTTGCTCCATGTGGGAAGCCTGGAACGTGTCCAGTGCTGGGGGCCAGCATGTGTGCAGGAAGTGTCTCCAGCTGCAGTTCCTGGAAGCCTGGGTTTCAGAAATGGAGCAGCTGCGGACACGCGAGAGCATCCGAGAGGCAGAGTGTCGTGGATAGCACATAGAGAGAGGTGGTCACACCGCAGGCTCAGACTCCACAGGCAGGAAGGGAATGGGTGACCACCAGGCAGAGCAAGAGAGCTAGGCAGGCAGTGCAGGAATCTCCTGTGGCCATTCCCCTGCAAAACTGATATACCACTTTGGATACTGTTGAGGGGAATGACCTCTCAGGTGAAAGCAGCAACAGCCAAATTTGTTGCACCATGGTTGGTTCTTCTGCAGGGGCGGGGGGCAAAAAGTGTGGGAATGCAGTAATTATAGGGGATTCAACTTTAAGGGAATAGGTAGGCATCTCTGTGGACGCAAATGAGACTCCAGGATGGTATATTGGCTCCCTGGTGCTAGGGTCAAGCATGTCTCGGAGCGCTTACAGGTCATTCTGGAAGGGGAGGGTGAACAGCCAGTGGTTATGGTGCACATCTGTACCAATCTGCAAAAAAGGGATGAGGTCCTCAAAGCAGAATATAGGGAGTTAGGAAGAAAGTCGAGAAGTTGGGATTCAAAGGTGGTGATCTCAGGATTACTACCAATGCCACGTGATAGTCAGAGTAGAAATAGCAAGATATATGGGATTGAGGAATGGTGTGTGTGCGTGTGTGGGGGAGGGGGGGGGGGTGTTCTTGGGACATTGGAACTGGTTCTGGGGCAGGTGGGACTAGTACAAACTGAACGGGTTACACCTGGGCAGGACTGGGACTGATGTCCTCCGGAGAATATTTGCTAGAGGCTGGGGAGTGTTTAAACTAAAACGGAAGAGGGATAAATGGATGGGAACATATGCAAGGAGTCAGATGAGGGGGGGATCAAGGACAAAAACAAAAGACAGAAAGGGGAATAAGAAAAGTGATATGCAGAGCGATCAAGGGCCACAATCAAACAGGACCACAGCGAAAAATGTTGCGAGCGAGACATGATAAAAAGAGAAGCCCGAGGGCAGCACGGTGGCACAGTGGTTAGCCCTGCTGCCTCACGTCACCGAGGCCCCAGGTTCAATCCCAGCTCAGGGTCACTGTCCGTGTGGAGTTTGCACATTCTCCTCGTGTTTGCGTGGGATTCGTCCCCAGAACTGAAAGATGTGCAGGTTAGATGGATTGGCCACGCTAAATTGCCCCTTAATTGGAAAAAATGAATTGGGTTCTCTAAATTTATAAGCAAAACAGAGAAGCCTTAAGGCACAGGGCATTCACAGTAAAGCAGATGAACTGATCATGCAAACAAATGTAAACAGATATGATATAATTGGGATTATGAGACATGGCTGCAGGGTGACCAGGGATGGGAACTGAACTTCCAGGGGTATTCAGGATTTAGGAAGGACAGACAAAAAGGAAAAGGCAGCTGCAGTGCTGGTTAAAGAGGAAATGAACGCAAGTGAGGAAGGATTTTAGCTCCAACACTGAGGAATCTGTATGGGGAGAGCTGAGAAACACCAAGAGGCAAAAAACATTAGTGGCCGTTGTACATCGACCCCCAAACTGCAGTGGTGATGGTAAATGGCATGAAACGGGAAATGATGTATGCAATGAAGGAATACCTGTAATTATGGAGATGTTAATCTGCATATAGATTGGGCAAATCAAATTAGCCACAATACCATAGAGGAGGAATTCATGGAGTATATGGGATGGTTTTCTGGACCAATATCTTTTTTTTTTAAACATAGTTTTTATTGAGGTTTTCACAAAATATCAACAAAATGAAAAAGGAACCCAATAGAATTAAATACAGAACAAAATAAAACAACCCCCGTGCCCCCCTCCCCCCATACATAAATAATAAATTAACACCCCAAATTAACACAAAGCAAACATAGCAAATATATACACCCCCTCAGATCTCCCAGTGTAAACAAACAAAAATAAAATAGAACGCCCCCCTCCCCCCCCGGGGTGCTGCTGACCATTGTCTACCGTTCTGCCAGGAAGTCCAAGAACGGTTGCCACCGCCTGAAAAACCCTTGTCCGATCCCCTTAAGGCAAATTTCACCCTCTCCAATTTAATGAACCCCGCCATATCGTTGATCCAGGATTCCACGCTTGGGGACCTCGCATCCTTCCACTGAAGAATCCTTCGCCGGGCTACCAGGGACGCAAAGGCCAGAATACCGGCTTCTTTTGCCTCCTGCGCTTCCGGCTCCCCTGCAACCCCAAATATTGCGAGCCCCCAGCCCGGTTTGACCCTGGATCCTACCACCCTCGACACCGTCCTCGCTACGCCCTTCCAAAATTCCTCCAGCGCTGGGCATGCCCAGAGCATATGGGTGTGATTTGCTGGGCTCCCTGAGCACCTAACACACCTGTCCTCACCCCCAAAGGACCGGATCATCCTTGTCCCGGTCATGTGTGCCCTGTGCAGCACCTTAAACTGTATGAGGCTGTATGAAGAGTTCAGCCTCCCAAGGGCATATGTCCACGTCCCCTCTTCGATCTCCTCCCCCAACTCCTCCTCCCACTTACCTTTCAGCTCCACCACCGAGGCCTCCTCCTCCTCCTGCATCACCTGGTAAGTTGCCGAGATCTTCCCCTCGCCAACCCACCCCCCTGAGAGCACCCTGTCCTGTACTGTGCGTGGCAGCAGCCGCGGGAATTCCACCACTTGCCGCCTGGCAAACGCCCTTACCTGTAAATACCGAATGGTGTTCCCCAGGGGGAGCCCATACTTCTCCTCCAGCTCACCCAGGCTCGCGAACTTCCCGTCCACGAACAGGTCCCCCAACCTTCTTATCCTTGCCCTGTGCCACCCTGAAAACCCTCCATCTATTCTCCCTCGGACAAACCGGTGGTTCCCCCGTATTGGGGTCCACACCGAGGCCCCCACTTCCCCCCCCTGTGCCGCCTCCACTGCCCCCAGATTTTGAGGGTAGCCGCCACCAACGGGCTCGTGGTATACCTCATTGGAGGGAGCGGCAGCAGCGCCGTTGCCAGCGCCTCCAGACTCGTACCCTCACAAGATGCCGTCTGCAGCCTCTTCCATGCAGCCCCCTCCCCCTCCATCACCCACTTGTGCACCATCGCCACAATGGCGGCCCAGTAGTACCCACAGAGGTTGGGCAGTGCCAGTCACCCCCATCCCTACTCCGCTCCAGGAACACCCTTCTCACCCTCGGAGTCCCTCGCACCCACACAAACCCCGTTATGCTCCTGTTGACCTGCCTAAAGAAGGCCTTTGGGATAAACACGGGGAGGCACTGGAACAGGAACAAAAACCTTGGGAGCAGCGTCATCTTAACTGACTGCACCCTACCCGCCAGGGACAGCGGCAACGCGTCCCACCTCTTGAACTCCTCCTCCATTTGCTCCACCAGCCTCGTGAAATTAAGTCTATGCAGGGCCCCCAGCTCTTGGCCACCTGGACCCCCAAATACCTGAAGCTCGTCTCCGCCGTTTTTAGTGGGAGCTCGCTAATCCCCCTCTCCTGGTCCCCTGGGTGAACCACGAACAACTCGCTCTTCCCCATGTTGAGCTTGTACCCTGATAAATCCCCGAACTCCTTGAGGATCCTCATTAACTCCGGCATTCCCCCCACCGGGTCCGCCACATATAGCAGCAAGTCATCCGCATAGAGCGACGCCCTATGCTCCTCCCCACCCCACACCAACACCCTCCAGTTCCTCGACTCCCTCAGTGCCATAGCCAGGGGTTCAATCGCCAGTGCAAAGAGCAGGGGGGACAGGGGGCACCCCTGCCTCTTCCCTCGATGCAACCAAAAGTACACAGACCTCCTCTTGTTCCTGGCCACACCCGCCATCGGGACCTCGTACAACAGCCTAACCCACCTGGCAAACCCCTCCCCGAACCCGAACCTCTTCAGCACCTCCCACAAGTACCCCCACTCTACCCTATCGAAGGCATTCTCAGCGTCCATCGCCACCATTATCACTGCATCCCCCTCCCTTGCCGGCATCATAATGTTCAGGAGCCTCCGCACATTCGCGTTTAACTGCCTCCCCTTCACGAACCCAGTCTGGTCTTCGTGGATCACCTGCGGCACACAATCCTCAATTCTCATGGCTAAGACCTTCGCCAGCACCTTGGCATCTACGTTTAACAACGAAATCGGCCGGGAAGAACCACACTGCAGGGGATCCTTGTCCCGCTTCAGGATCAAGGAGATCAGTGCCCGGGACATCGTCGGGGGCAAAGCCCCCCCCCCCCCTTTGCCCCCCTTGCCTCATTCCCGTACCAGCCTCCCCGAACAGGCGCCGGAATGTGGCGACTAGGGGCTTTTCACAGTAGCTTCCTTTGAAGCCTACTTGTGACAATAAGCTACTTTCATTTCATTTCATTTGAAATGAAATCGGGGCAGCACGGTAGCCTTGTGGATAGCACAATTGCTTCACAGCTCCAGGGTCCCAGGTTCGATTCCAGCTTGGGTCACTGTCTGTGCGGAGTCTGCACGTCCTCCCCGTGTGTGCGTGGGTTTCCTCCGGGTGCTCCGGTTTCCTCCCACAGTCCAAAGATGTGCAGGTTAGGTGGATTGGCCATGCTAAATTGCCCTTAGTGTCCAAAATTGCCCTTAGTGTTGGGTGGGGTTACTGGGTTATGGGGATAGGGTGGCGGTGTTGACCTTGGGTAGGGTGCTCTTTCCAAGAGCCGGTGCAGACCCGATGGGCCGAATGGCCTCCTTCTGCACTGTAAATTCTATGATAATCTATGATAATTTGAAGGTCCTAACTAGCAACGGGCCCAATAGGTCCACATATTTCTTGTAGAATTTGACCGGGAAACCGTCCGGCCCCGGTGCCTTCCCCGCCTGCATGTTCCCTATCCCTTTGGCCAGCTCCTCCAGCCCAATCGGGGCCCCCAATCCCGCCACCAGTCCCTCCTCCACCTTTGGAAACCACAATTGGTCCAGAAAGCGGCCCATCTCTCCCTCCTCCAGTGGGGGCTCGGATCGGTACAATTCCTCATAAAAGTCCCTGAAGACCCCATTGATGTGAACCTCACTCCGCACCACGATCCCTCCCCTATCCTTAACTCCCTAATCTCCCTAGCTGCGTCCCGCTTCCGAAGCTGATGCGCCAGCATCCGACTTGCCTTTTCCCCATACTCATAAATCGCCCCCGGGACTTCCTCCACTGCACCTCCGCCTTCCTGGTGGTCAACAGGTCGAATTTGGCCTGGAGGCTACGCCTCTCCCTCAAGTCCCTCCTCAGGCACCTCCGCATACCTCCTGTCTACCCTCACCATCTCCCCCACCAGCCTCTCCCTCTCCTCTCTCCTCTCCTTGTGGGCCCTAATGGAGATCAGCTCTCCCCTAACCACCGCCTTCAGCGCCTCCCATAGCATCTCCACTTGGACCTCCCTGTTATTGTTGGCCTCCAGGTATCTCTCGATGCTTCCTCGGATCCGCTCACTCACCTCCTCGTCCGCCAACAGCACTACCTCCAAGCGCCACAACGGGCGCTGGTCCCTCTCCTCCCCCAGCTCTAGGTCTACCCAATGCGGGGCGTGATCCGAAATGGCCATCGCCGAGTACTCGGTGTCCTCTACTCTCGCTATCAGCGCCCTACTCATAATAGAAAAGTCGATCCGGGAATAAGCCTTATGAACATGCGAGAAGAATGAAAATTCCCTAGCCCCGGCCTTGCAAATCTCCAAGGGTCCACCCCTCCCATCTGGTCCATAAACCCCCTCAGCACTTTAGCCGCCGCCGGCTTCCTACCCATCCTAGACCTGGAGCGATCCAGTGCCGGATCCAACACCGTGTTAAAGCCCCCCCTCCCCACCATTATCAGGCCCCCCACTTCCAAGTCCGGGATCCGACCCAACATGCGCCGCATAAAACCCGCATCGTCCTAGTTCGGGGCATACACGTTGACCAGCACCACACTCTCCCCTTGCAGCTTACCACTCACCATTATGTTTCTGCCACCATTGTCTGTCACAATGCTCAACGTCTCGAACGGCATCCTCTTTCCCACCAAGCTCGCCACCCCCCGATTTTTGGCATCCAGCCCTGAATGAAACACCTGACCTACCCACCCCTTCCTCAATCTTACCTGGTCTGCCACCTTCAGGTGTGTCTCCTGGAGCATAACCACATCCGCCTTCAGCCCCTTCAGGTGCGCGAACACGCGGGCCCGCTTGACCGGCCCGTTCAGTCCCCTTACATTCCAGGTTATCAGCCGGATCAGGGGGCTACCCGCCCCCCCCTCCCCGTCGACTCGCCATAACCCCTCCTCTGCAAGCCACGCGCCCGCACCCCACGCCCGACCCGTTCCCCACGGCGGCAGACTCCTGTCCCAACCCCCTCTACGCTCCAGCTCCCCCTTGACCATACCAGCAGCAACCCCCCCCACAGCTAGGACCCCTCCTAGCTGCTTTGCTCCCCCCATTGCACTCCCGCAAGTCAGCTGACTCCTGCTGGCCCCGGCCACTCCTGCCTCTCCTTCGACTCCTCCCATTGTGGGACATACCCTCCTCCTCCATGACCCATCCACAGGCTCTCCGCCTCCCCCTTTCATCCCAAGCGTGGGAAACAACCCTCGCTTCCCCGCCCCCTCCAGCCTTCAGCGCAGGAAAAAGCCCGCGCTTTCCACCTGCCCAGCCCCGCCACCTCTGACACAGCTCCTCTTACAGGCCCAGTCCCCTCACCCCCGACTTGGGCCTCACCCTCCCCGCGGGGCCCCATCCCCCCTACCGGCCATCCACCCCTACTCCATTTACTTACCCCCCTCGAAGAGCCCACCCGACAGACCCAACCAAAACAGTGCCCAACCCACCCTAACCACCCACACCAAACCAAAAAAAAACAAGAGCAAAGAACCCCCCCTCAAAATGTAACACACCAACAGCAATCCCCGACCACCCATCCCGACCCTCAGTTTGTGTCCAGCTTCTCGGCCTGAACAAAGGCCCACGCCTCCTCCGGGGACTCAGAATAATGGTGCCGGTCCTTGTAGGCGACCCACAGTCGCGCCAGCTCCAGCATGCCAAACTTCACCCACTTCCTGTTCAGCACCGCCTTCGCCCAGTTGCACCCGGCCCTCTTCTTCGCCACCTCCGCGCTCCAGTCCTGATTTACTCGAACCTCCGCGTTCTCCCACCTGCTGCTCCTCTCTTTCTTGGCCCACCTGAGCACGCACTCCCAATCAGCGATCCGATGAAACCGCACCTGCGGCTCATTAGCCTTGGGCCTCCTCGCCAGCACTCTATGGGCCCCTTCCAGCTCCAGGGGCCCCTGGAAGGACCACGCTTCCATCAGCGAGTTTAACGTGGTGACCACATATGCCCCGACCCCTCCGGGAGGCCCAGAATCCGCAAATTCTTCCACCTCGACCGATTCTCCATCTCCTCGAACCGTTCCTGCCATTTCTTGTGGAGCGCCTCGTGCGCCTCCACCTTTACCGCAAGGCCTAAGATCCCGTCCTCGTTGTCGGAGATCTTTTGTCGGACCTCGCGGATCGCCACCCCCTGGGCCGTCTGGGTCTCCAGCAGCTTGTCGATAGAAGCCTTCATCGGCTCCAGCAGGTCCGCTTTGATCTCCCTGAAGCAGCGCTGGATAGCCTCCTGCTGCTCCTGCGCCCACTGAATCCACGCTGCCTGGTCCCCGCCCGCCGCCATCTTGCTCTTCTTCCCTCGCACTTTCTTTGGGTTCACCACCACTTTTTTAGTCGTCCCGCTCCTGGTCCAAACTGTCGGGGGAATGTTGCAGTCTTCTTCGCACACCGGGAAATGTCGAAAAATGCCGTTGGGGGCCCTGAAAAGCGCCCAAAAGTCCGTTCCAAGCGGGAGCTGCCGAACGTGCGACTTAGCTCCGCATAGCCGCAACCGGAAGTCCTTCTGGACCAATATCTTGAGAAATCAACTTGAGAACAGGCCATCCTAGACTGGGTATTGTGTAATGAGAACGGAATAGCTCCTATAGATTGGAGGGTAGCTAATGGAACGCCACTATTTAAAAAGGGAGGTTGAGAGAAAACAGGGAATTATAGACCAGTCAGCCTAATGTCAGTCGTGGGAAAATTTCTAGAATCCATTATCATAGATTTCATTGCAGAGTATTTCGAAAACAGTGGCCAAATCGGACAGAGTCTGCATGAATTTATGAAGGGGAAATCATGCTTAACAAATCTACTGGAATTCTTCCATGATGTAACTAGTAGAGTTGATAAGGGGGAACCAATGGATGTGGTATAGTTGACTTTCAGAAGGCTTTCGACAAAGTCCCATGTAAGAGGTTAGCATGTAAAATCAAAGCGCATGGAATTGGGGGGCAGTGTCTTGAGATGAATAGAAAGCTGGTTGGCGGACAGGAAGCAAAGTAGGAATTAAAGGGTCTTTTTCCAATTGGCAGGCAGTGACTAGTGGGGTAACACAGGGTTCGGCGCTGGGACCTCAGCTATTCACAATATATATTAATGATGTAGGTGAGGGAACAAAATGTAATAAATCCAAATTTGCAGATGACACCAAGTTGTGTGAGAGGGTGAGCTGTGAGGAGGATGCGGAGATCCTTCAGTGTGATTTAGACACGTTGAGTGAGTGGCAGTTGCAGTACAATTTGGAGAAATGCGAGGAACCCGGAGGAAACTCACGCAGACAAAGGGAGAAAGTGCAAACTCCACACAGACAGTCACCCATGGCCGGAATCGAAACCAGATCCTTGGCGCTGTGGGGTAGCAGTGAAACCCATTGAATGGGAGTGGGGGGGGGGACACATATCTCCCAGAAACCTATAAAATTCTAACAGGACTAGACAGGGTAGATGCAATAAGGATGTTCTTGATAGTGGGTGTGTCTAGAAATAGGGATCACAGTCAGAGGAAACGGGAGAGCGGGGGAGAGAGAGAGAGAGAGAGAGAGCGAGAATGGCGAATGAATGAAAGGTGGAGAGAGAAGCACGGTCAAAGGTGAGAGGCGGAGGGCTGGGTGAGGAGTGTGGAGACCTCCCGTCACTTACTGCCACTTCATGTCCATCTCCATGTTCGAAGTACTCCTTCACAATTGGGGTCACGGTCTTTTGCAGTGCATTTTCATCCAATTCCGGAACCATCTTCCCATACACTGTGTCCCCCTAACAGGAAAACAGACACACACACTCATTGCCATATTATAGATACTGCCTTGATTGTCCTCCAGTGATTATCTACGGTGATTGAGCAGGGAAAGAGATTATTCCCCATCGTCACTCCCCAATATGTCAGCGAAGGCAGATTACTTGTACAAATTCTGTGGTGATTAAAGTCCTCTCTCTGAAGATCAATGCCAGAGCAGCATTCTAGCAGAAAGCAGAGACGAGTAAAATGAGAAGTCTCTGAACATCTCCAATCATAGGCCCTGAATACCAATTCATTGCTAAAGCCTGCTGACCAATGTCCGCCGCGTACTCTGTTGTGTTATGGATGCCAGAACATACCCACCTGGACATCATCATCATAGTTTGGATCGCGAGCATCCGGCTCCTCATAGTCATAAATAACTCCAGCTGCGCCCCAAACACCCTTCCCGCCAGCTCCACCTGGAATGAACACAGTGGTTATAGTGGCACCGTTTATTCAGCAATACAAAATTCTGGGTAGACAATTGTGAGCTTAAGACACATCAATTTCTATTGAGGGAAAAAAGCATCAAGGAAAATAGGGCCAAGGCAGGGAAGTGGAGGTGTGATATCAATCAGCCATCATCTTATTGTTAGATACAGTGGGTTCAAAGGGCTGAATGGCTTCCTCGTTTGCCCACCTCATGTAATCAGAAATCCCATCACACAACGAGTAATTAAACCACAGCAAGAGCAAGTCACTAAGTTGCAGTTTGAAGTATTCTTTCCCTTTACTGTGACAATTTGTGGCTTTTACAACTTTGCTTCTTTGAGAGTATAAATTTAGGATTTATACAAGGGGGATTGTGTACAACTGGACATGCCATCGGTGAGTGTACAATCCCTGGAAAAAGTGCAAATTTACTAGGAAGTTACCAGAGATAAACCTTCCCTCCTTCTGAACCTGTGTGCACCCATTGACAGGGTTGGCCACACCCTCCTCCAACACCACACCCACTGTCGTCCAGCTGGGTGGGGCTGCTCTCACCGTCTGCCGTTCTCATCTGTCTAATCACAGCCATTTGCAATGGTCCCTCTTCCTGCTCCCGCACCGTTACCTCTGGTATCCCACAAGGATCTATCCTGGGTCCCCTCCTCGTTCTCATCTACAAGCTGCCCCTCAGTGACATCACCCAGAACCATGGTCAGTTTTCACATCTACACTGACGACACCCAGCTCGAACTCACCACCGCCTCTCGCGACTCCTCCGCTTGTTCAATTATCAGACAGCTTATCTGAGATCCAGAAATTTCCTCCAAATAAATATTGGGAAGGCTGAAGCCATGACAAACTCTGTTCCCTAGCTATCAGCTCCATCCTTCTTACTGCCGGCAGTCTGAAGCTGAACCAGACTGTTTGTAGTGTCACATTTAATCCCTGGCTGTGTTTCAGTCCTCAAATTCGTGCCATTACTTGTTTTTTTAATTCGTTCACGGGATGTGGGCGTTGCTGGCTGGACCAGTATTTATTGCCCATCCCCGAGGGCGTTTAAGAGTCAGCCACTGTACACACCCTAGTCACCATCAATGGGGCCGAGGTGGAGGTGGTTAGCAGTTTCAAATTCCTAGGGGTGCACATCTCCAAAAATCTGTCCTGGTCCACCCACGTCGACACTACGACCAAGAAAGCACAACAGCGCCTATACTTCCTCAGGAAACTAAGGAAATTCGGCATGTCCACATTAACCCTTACCAACTAATCTAGAACAAAAGTTCGGCACAACATCGTGGGCCGAAGGGCCTGTTCTGTGCTGTATTTTTCTATGTAACTTTTACAGATGCACCATAGAAAGCATCCTATCTGGCTGCATCACAGCCTGGTATGGCAACTGCTCGGCCCAGGACCGCAAGAAACTTCAGAGAGTCGTGAACACCGCCCTGTCCATCACACGAACCTGCCTCCCATCCATTGACTCCATCTACACCTCCCGCTGCCTGGGGAAAGCGGGCAGCATAATCAAAGATCCCCCCCCACCTGGCTTACTCACTCTTCCAACTTCTTCCATCGGGCAGGAGATACAGAAGACTGAGAACACGCACGAACAGACTCAAAAACAGCTTCTTCCCCACTGTCACCAGACTCCGAAATGACCCTCTTATGGACTGACCTCATTAACACTACACCCTGTATGCTTCATCCGATGCCGGCGCTTATGTAGTTACATTGTATACCTCGTGTTGCCCTATTATGTATTTTCTTTTCTTCCCTTTTCTTCCCATGTACTTAATGATCTGTTGAGCTGCTCGCAGAAAAATACTTTTAACTGTACCTCGGTACACGTGACAATAAACAAACCCAATCCAATCCATTGCTGTGTCTCTGGAGTCACATCACCTCAATCCAGCAAATTATAGGCCAGTGAGCCTGCCTGACATTAGTGGTGGGGAAGCTTTTGAAAAGATACCGAAGGACAGGATGGATGCACTGTTGGAGGAAAATGGACTAGTTAGTGACAGGCAGATTGGTTTTGTATGGGGAAGGTCATGTCTCACCAACTTTAGAGTTTTTTGAAGAGGTCACAAAAAAACGATGAGGGCAGGGCTGTGGATGCAGTATATATGGACTATGGTAAGGCATTTAACAAGGTCCCACATGGCAGACTGATACAAAAACTAAAATCACATGGGATTCAGGGTGGGCTGGCTAGATGGATGCAGAACTGGCTTGGCTATAGAAGACAGAGAGTAGCGGTGGAAGGGTGTTTTTCAGAATGGAGATCTGTAGCTAGTGGTGTTCCGCAGGGATCAGTGCTGAGACCTCTATTGTTTGTAGTATATGAAATGAAAATCGCTAATTGTCACAAGTAGGCTTCAAATGAAGTTACTGTGAAAAGCCCCTAGTCGCCACATTCCGGTGCCTGTTCGGGGAGGCTGGTACGGGAATTGAACCGTGCTGCTGGCCTGCCTTGGTCTGCTTTCAAAGCCAATAATTTAGCCCTGTGCTAAACCAGCCCCTATTAGGTTGAGGGAGCGAGGGCTTTTATCACTGGAGTAAAGAAGAAAAGGAGGTTACTTGGTAGAGGTCTACAAGGTGATGAGAGGCATGGATAGAGTGGATCGACAGAGACTTTTCCCCAGCGCGGAGATGGCTGTTACGAGGGGACATAATATTAAGGTGATTGGAGGAAGGTTTTGGGGAGATGTCAGAGTCGATTCTTTACACAGAGTGGTGGGTGTGGAATGCACTGCCAGCAGAGGTGGTGGAGTCAGAGTCATTCGGGACATTTAAGCGACTCTTGGGCAGGCACATGGACAGCAGTAAATTGAAGGGGTGTAGGTTAGGTTGATCTTAGATTAGGATAAATGGTCAGCACATCAGCGTGGGCCAAAGGGCCTATACTGAGCCTATGTCTCACCACTTTTTCCTCAATGATAGATTCAAGCATTTTCCCCATTACAGAAGTTAAGCTAACTGGCCTATAATTACCCGCCTTTTGTCTGCCTCCTTTTTTAAAACACCAGGTTAAAGTCCAACAGGTTTGTTTCAAATCACTAGCTTTCGGAGCACAGCTTCACCCATTCACCTGAGAAAGGAGCAGTGCTCCGAAAGCTAGTGATTTGAAACAAACCTGTTGGACTTTAACCTGGTGTTTTAAAAAAGGAGGTAGACAAAAGGCGGGTAATTATAGGCCAGTTAGCTTAACTTCTGTAATGGGGAAAATGCTTGAATATATCACTGAGGAAAAGGTGGTGGGACATAGGCTCAGTACAGGCCCTTTGGCCCACGCTGATGTGCTGACCATTTATCCTAATCTAAGATCAACCTAACCTACACCTGTTGGACTTTAACCTGGTGTTGTAAGATTTCTTACTCTGCTCACCGCAGTCCAACGCCATCATCTCCCCATCCTTTTTAAACAGTGATGTCACATTTGCTGTTTTCCAATCTGCCGGAACTGCTCCAGAGTCCAGCGAATTTTGGTAAATTACCACAAGCGCATTTGGTATTTCCCCCCACTCTTTTAATACCCTGGGATGCATTCCATCAGGGCCAGGAGACTTGTCTACCTTTAGCTCCATTAGCTTGCCCAACACTACCTCCTTAGTAATAATGATTGTTTCTAGGTCCTCACCTGCCATAGCCTCCTTGCCAACAATTATTGGCATGTTATTTGTGTCTTCCACTGTGGAGACTGACACAAAATATTTGTTCAATGCGGGTGGTCTGATTAGTAAGCTTACGGCTGACACAAAGATTGGCGGAGTTGCTGATAGTGCCGAGGATTGTCAGAGGACACAACAGGATATAGATAGATTGGAGATCTAGGCACAGAAATGGCAGATGGAGTTTAATCCGGACAAATTAGAGGTGATGCATTTTTGAGGATCAAATCTAGATATGAATTATACTGTGAATGGCAGAACCCTTCGGAACATTAACATAGAGGGATCTGGGCGTGCAGGTCCACAGTTCCCTAAAAGTGGCAACACAGGTGGCCAAGGTGATTAAGAAGACATATGGCATTCTTGCCTTCATCAGCCGGGGCACTGAGTACAGGCGTTGGGAGATCATGTTGCAGCTGTATAAATTGAAGTATTACGTGCAGTTCTGGCCACCACATCATCAGAAGGACGTGGAGAGATTGCAAAGAAGGTTCACCAGGATGTTGCCTGGTCTTGAGGGTGTTGGCTATGAGGAGAGATTGAATAAACTAAGATTATTTTCACTGGAAAGACGGAGGCTGAGGGGAGATCTGATAGAGGTCTACAAAATTATGAGGCATAGACAGGGTGGATAGTCAGAGGCTTTTTCCCAGGGTGCAAGTGTCAATTACAAGGGGGCACAGGTTCAAAGTGCGAGGGGGAAAGTTTAAGAGAGATGTGCAGGGTAGGTTTTTCATGCAGAGAGTGGTGGGTGCCTGGAACGTGCTGCCAGAGGATGTGGTGGAAGCAGCACATTAGCAACATTTAAGAGGCATCTGGATGGGAACACGAATAGGGAGGAAATAGTGCGATATGGACCGAGGCAGAAGTTTCTTTTTTAAGTTCGGGCATCATGGTCAGCACAGGCTTGGAGGGTCGAAGGGCCTGTTCCTATGCTGTACTTTTCTTTGTTATATACAGGTGCAAGGTTTATTGAGGGATTCTAAATTGCAGAGCTTAGCACCTACAAAAAAAATCCCAGCCACCAATGAATGATGAGTAATCAAAATTTAGGATTCACACAAGGTCAGAATTAGAAAAATGCAGATATGGCACAGAGGGTATTACAGAGCTAGGACAGGGGTGAGACCACAGAGGGATTGGATAGGATATTTTAAAATCAGAGTTGTTGCTGGACATCGGGTAATGGGGGAAACAGGACTTTACAATAGATGGAAGATGGGAGGCCAGGCAGGAGAGAATTGGAATAAACACATTCGAACAATTCAAGTCACATTTCGCTCTGCTTTTCTGGGAAGGTTTTTGCCACTGACTGAGACCTGACAGGACAATCCGACACAGCTTACCTTTCTTCGGAAGACCTCGTCCTTTTCCACATCGCGATTTCCGGTCATTCAGCTTTCCTTTGGAAGTGTTTGGATCTGTAGCCGCTTCGCTGCTCTCTGACACCGACTCCCGCGCAGAGTCTCGAGAAGAATTGCGTCTCAGCCGCCGTTTAGCTTTTGCCTTGATGCGAGCTTCGTGGAGCACCTTTTCCTGAGGAGTCCCGTTCCCATTCACTTCACCGGCATTCAAATCCTCATCATCCTCATCGAGGTCTTTAGGATTCGCCAAATATAAACCGAGGTGAAGAAGAGATTTAAAGTGAAATGATCACAGAAGAACATTTTTTCTGTATTTTGTTTTGGGAATATGTGGTTCCCTTCACAACCGGGATGGGCGAGTGCGCGGTTTGACTGGGCCCACTGCTCCACCGGCCGCACCATTGTTTTAAACGTTTGATTCACTCACCAAAATGGACAATTGTTTACCTTTACTTCGGTTATCCAGAATAAAAGATATTTAACCAGGCTCTTTTCGATAAAAAAAATGATTTATTATGCAGCCAATTCTTGTCAAATAAAAAGGAAAAGCTTTTTCACAAGTATGAAATGTGAAAATATTTCATTAATCTTTCGAGATATTCCAAGTCTCTCTCACACACACACACCAAAAAATAAATAAAGAGCGAGGCACTCTGCCAAATGGAAAGTCAAAGCTTCAAGGGAAAAGGAGAGATGACGGACTCCTCAAAATAGCCGCTGGGTCCCAGGGTTATTCTCTCAGCGCTGATTTGGTCGAGCACTGCTTTTCAGGCAGCTCGAGGAACATTTACAGGTACTCATTGCAGCAGGTAGAACAACTAGGGAACAGCTTCCATTCACCTCTGACTGTGGACTGGCTCTGGGCTTCAAAAAGGCTGCTATCGTCTCCTCTTCCTCCTTCTCAAAGAAAAACCTTTATGAAGTTTTCCAGGCGTGGGTTTCTTTCCATATGAAGTACCATATGACCCATTTTAAACACAGTCCACCAGGGTCAAGAGATTTCCAGCTTCTTTAAAACTGCTTAATTACCTTTTCTTTAAATGGATGTCTCTTCTAAGTAAAGCAATCAGAGTTCTTGCACTAACCCTTTAACTAATAGGGTATTTTAAGGTTTAAAATTTTTTATTTATTTTTTTTAAAAGAGTATCCAATTATTTTTTTCTCCAATTAAGGGCCAATTTAACATGGCCAATCCACCTACTCTGCACTCTTGAGTTGTGGGGGTGAGACCCATGCAGACACGAGGAGAATGTGCAATCTCCACACGGACAGTGACCCAGGGCCGGGATCGAACCTGGGACCTCGGTGCCGTGAGGCGGTAGTGCTAACCACTGCGCCACCGTACCGCCCGTGAATAGAGTCTTTTACAACACAATTCTTTCCAGAATGTTCTTAGTCCTTGAAGATGAACTATTTTCTGTGATTAAAGTGTTTGTGATACACCTGGAGATCGAGATTATATAATGTTGGGCTTCCTCGCCTAACCATTCCTCCCTAATTGGCCTCCATTTTGTTGTTAATTTAGGGCAGTTTTTTTTCATACTGTTGTATTACAGCAGTTTAGATCTTATTGAAGATTTAGGTGACACAAAGGTTCTTAAGTGTTGATGAGGCCATAGTCAGCAGATAATAACTCTCAATTAACATGCAGAAACCCTTGTACACACTAAGAAGGCAGCATTCACACAAAAGATAAAGCGTAATCTTTCACCGCTATCAAATCTGACGGTTACTCAACAGAAGCAAAAAGCTTTTTAAAATAAAACTAGAACTGGAAAGCATTTAAAAACTGTTCGCTAGCAGCAAAGAACAAACAACAATACAGCACAAGAACAGGCGCTTCAGGTCTGTACCGGTCATGATACCACCCTTGGCCAAAACCCTCAGCACTTTCTAGTACTGTATCCCTCTAAACCCATCCATGTATTTGTCAAGATGCCCTTCGAACACCGTTAATGTATCTGCTTCCACAACCTCCCCTGGCAACGCGTTCCAGGCACTCACCACCCTCTGTGTAAAAAGAAACATGCCTTGCTCATTTCCGCTAAACTTTGCCCCACGGACCTTAAACCTATGCCACCCTGGGAAAGAGTGCCTGCCCATCCACTCTATCCATGCCCCTCAATCTTGTAGACCTCTATCAGGTCACCTCTCAGCCTCCGTCGTTCTCATGAAAACAGTCCGAGTGTATTCAGTCCCTCCACATAGCTCACACCCTCCAGACCAGGCAACATCCTGGTAAACCTCCTCTGCACCCTCTCCAAAGCCTCCACATCCTTCTGGTAGTGTGGCGACCAGAATTGTGCGCAATATTCCAAGTGCGGCCTTACCAAGGTTCTATACAACTGCAGCATGACTTGCCAGTTTTTATACTCGATACCCCGTCCAATGAAGACAAGCATTCTGTATGCTTTCTTGACTACCTTGTCCACTTGTGTTGCCACATTCAAAGATCTGTGGACCTGCACACCCAGATCGCTCTGACTTTCTATATTCTTAAGAGTATTGCCATTTACGTTATATTTCCCCTCTATGTTAGAACTCCCAAAATGTATTACCTCACATTTGTCTGGATTAACCTCCATTTGCCATTTCTCTACCCAAGTCTCCAACCTGTCTATGTCCTGTTGTATCCTCTGACAATCCTCAACACTATCTGCCACTCCTCCAACCTTGGTGTTATCCTTGAACTTACTAATCAGACCGGCTACATTTTCCTCCAAATCGTTTATGTACACAACAAACAACAGAGGCCCAAGCAAGAAAGAACAAAGAAAGTTACAGCATAGGAACAGGCCCTGCGGCCCTCCAAGCCTGCACCGATCATGCTGCCCGTCTGAACTAAAACGCCCTACCCTTCCGAGGACCATATCCCTCTAGTCTCATCCTATTCACGTATTTGTCAAGACGCCCCTTAACTGTCACTATCGTCTGTGCTTCCACCACCTCCTCCGGCAGCGAATTCCAGGCACCCTCCACTCTGTGTAAAAATACTTCCCTCGTACATCTTCTCTAAACTTTGTCCCTCGCACCGTAAACCTATGTCCCCGAGTAATTGACCCTTCCACCCTGGGAAAGAGCTTCTGACTATCCACTCTGTCTATGCACCTCATAATTTTGTATACCTCTATCTGGTCTCCCCCTCAACCTCCGTCGTTCCAGTGAGGACAAACCAAGTTTATCTAACCTCTCCTCATAGCTAATGCCCTCCATACCAGGCAACATCCTGGTAAACCTCTTCTGTACCCTGTTCAAAGCCTCCACATCCTTCTGGTAGTGTGGCGACCAGAATTGATCACGATACTCCAAGTGTGGCCGAACTAAGGTTCTATACAGCTGCAGCAGGGCTTGCAAATTTTTGCCAATGCTGCTGTCACAGGTCCAGGCCTATCATTGAGTCCGTACAGTGCAGAAGGCCATTTGGCCCATCGTGTCTGCACTGGCCCTGTGAAAGAGCACCCTACTTAGGTACACTCCACTGCTCCATCCACGCAACCCCATAATCACACCTAACCTGCACACATTTGGGCACTAGGGGGCAATTTATCATGGCCAATCCACCGAACCTACACATCTTTCGACTGTGGGAGGAAACCGAAGTCCCGGAGGAAACCCACGTAGACAGGGGAGAAAGTGTAGACTCCATACAGGCAGTCCACCCGAGGCCGGAATTGAACCCGGGTCCCTGGTACTGTGAGGCAGCAGTGCTAACCACTATGCCACCGCGCTCTGGGGACATGGGTTCAAATGCCACCATGGCAGCTGGCGGAGCTTAAATTCAGTTCACCGATCGAGAATTGAATGATAGTTTCATAGGCACCATCACGGAGACTATCGCCGATTGTTGTAAAAACCCATCTGGTTCACTAAGGTCCTTTCGGGGAAGAAATCTGCCATCCTTACCTGGTCTGGCCTACATGTGACTCCAGACCCACATCAATGTGGTTGACTCTTAACTACTCTCTGAAATAGCCGAGTGAAGCACTTAGTTCCAGGGCAATTATGGATGGGCAGAAAATGCTGCCCCGGCCAGCGACTCCCACATCTCAAGAAACAATATTTTAAAAACTGCATTCAATCCTACTAGCCTCTCCTACGACTAGTGTTGTTGTTACTAGGCCCCCCTACTTGGCCAGGTTTACAATTTTTGTAACATCGACAGTCCGCAAATAAAAAAAGGAATTGATATCCTCAATGTGTCGACAGCTTATAAAATCCCTGTACAATTCTCTCTTGTGTGTGTGTGACAGCTGGGTTTTAAGCAGGGTAGGGGCAGGAATCGGCCAAACATATAGGGGCTGGTTTAGTACAGGGCTAAAGAGCTGGCTTTTAAAGCAGACCAAGGCAGGCCAGCAGTCCGGTTCAATTCCCTCCCCGAACAGGCGCCAGAATGTGGCGACTAGGGGCCGTTCACAGTAACTTCATTTGAAGCCTACTTGTGACAATAAGCGATTTTCATTCATTTCATTTCATTTTCATTCAACATCTCCTGCAGCCTGCTTCGCCATTTAATAAGAACACGATCAAACGGTGACATCAGCTCCACTTTCCAATCCCCGTGCCCCTTGATTCTCCGGGTATCCCAAACTATTGATCTCAGCCTAGAACATGCTCATTGAGGATCCACAACTCCCAAATATTCCCAATACCTTGACTGAAGGAATCTCTCATCCCATTCCTAAATGACCGACGATTCATCCTGAAACCTTGCCCCTGGCTCTCGACTTTCCAGCGGAGGGGAGAACAGCCTCTCAGCATCTACCCTATCAAGCCCCTTCAGAATCTTGCTTGTTTCAATGAGATCTCCTCTCTTTCAAAATTCCAGAGAATATAGACCCATTCCACTCAATCTCTCCTCAGAGATCATCAACTCTCTCATTCTAGGAATCAATCCAGTGAACTTTCATTTTGCCCCCTTGAAAGCAAGTATTCTCCTGAGGTAATGAGGAAAATGGTACACAATCCGCCCTTGTGATCTTACCAAAGCTCAGTGCAATTACAGAAAGGCGTCAAATCTCTTGCAATAGACGCTAATATATAATTTGCCTTCCACTCGGTTCCTGTTAACTTAATTCGAAGGGGGCACTCTGGCCGAAGAAGAAACCGATTAATCACTGCTCCTTCCTATCTACAACCCGTGAGAATGTGTGTTTCGGAGTAGTCAGGATTCATCGTCCACATCCCTCCATCAATGAACAATCAGGATACACAATCATCAGGCAGGCTGTCGGCCAAAGAGGTTAATCCTGAAGGGGCGGATCGTGCCACAGTGCCGCACCTCGAACTTCTGACTTTACTTCCAATCGCAGCAGAACTTGCCGCCTGACCTATTGTGCATCTCCCCCCAATACCTGCAGGAAAGGTAAAGGTCGAGAGCAGGAAGACGGTGCCAAACAGATTGGGGGCGAGGACATGGCGCTGCTTTACTCCATTCTTCAGTCAAATCTGTCAGATGTGGAGCCAAGCTGAACAGTGCAGTCCATGTTGTCATGGAAGGAGGCACATTAGACTGGAGAGCTATGGTGGACAACCAAGTGTTGCCAACATCTTGTAGGGTCCTACTCTGCTGACTGCGTCAAAAACATGTGTCTTCATAGATCTCACTGAGCCAAACAGGTATACCCTGCTTCCTATCCTTCAGATCAATAATAATAATCTTTAGTGTCACAAGTAGGCTTACATTGACACTACAATGAAGTTACTGTCAAATGCCCCTAGTCGCCACATTCCGGCGCCTGTTCGGGTACACAGAGGGAGAATTCAGAATGTCCAAATTACTTAACGGCGCATCTTCCGGGATTTGTGGGAGGAAACCGGAGCACCCGGAGGAAACCCACGCAGACACGGGGAGAACGTGCAGACTCCGCACAGACAGTGACCCAGCCGGGAATCGAACCCGGGACCCTGGAGCTGTGAAGCCACATTGCTAACCACTGTGCTACATGCTGCCCCATTAGTTAGAATGATGAAAGAGTTTGCATCACGATACAGGAATCTTCATGGCTGGTGATCAGAATAAGGTAAACAAGTGAGCAGGCAGACAAACAAAACACTTCAATTTCAGGAACTGATGGGTTAAGTTACCATTCCTGCTGCTGCCTCAGATCAAACAGGACAGTGGGAGGAGTTACTGGAGCAAAAACAACACCAGACCAAAGTGGGGGGGGGAGGAAGAAAGTACAAAAGCTTCCGCAGGCCTCTGAAGGGTGTGGAATAACATTTCTTTCCAATACGGGCTGTGAGGCAGGGGGGTGGAGGCCTGTGGTTGTTTCTGGTGGTGTAAAGCCTGCAGCACTTACACTGAGAAAGGACAAACATCGGAGGGAAGTCAACACTTTAAAATAGATACACAGAAATAAACCCAGTAGCTGAAGCCAGGGAAGTCCAGCCAATGGGCGAGCAGCGCCCCCCCCCCCCCTCCCCCCTGGGGGAAGTGCCCAATGATGTGCAGGTTAGGTGGCTTGGCCATGCAAAGCTGCACCTCAGGGTCCAGGACAGGTGGGTTATTGGATTACGGGAAGTGGCCCCAGGTTGGGTGCTCCTTCAGAGGGTCAGCGTGTGGACCAAATGGCCTCCTCCACACTGCAGGAATTTTTTGGATGTGCCTCCTCAGCTGGGGGGGGGGTGCTGCTGACTGGGGTGGGGAGGGGTGCTGTCCAGTGGCAGTGGGTTACTGTCTGGGAGGAGAGGGAGGGGGGGGGAAGGGTGCTGTCCAGTGGGAGGGGGGAGGGTGGTGGGTGCAATCCAGTGGGGGGGGGGGTGCTGTCCAGTGGGGGGGCGGGGGGCGCTGTCCAGTGGGGGGGCGCTGTCCAGTGGGAGCGGGCTGCTGCCCAGTGAGGGGGGGTGCTGTCCAGTGGGAGCGGGGTGTTGTCCAGTGGGAGCGGGGTGCTGTCCAGTGGGAGCGGGGTGCTGTCCAGTGAGAGGGGTGGGTGCTGTCCAGTGGGGGGGGGGCTTTCCAGTGGGAGCGGGGTGCTGTCCAGTGGGAGCGGGGTGCTTTCCAGTGGGAGCGGGGTGCTGTCCAGTGGGAACGGGGTGCTGTCCAGTGGGAACGGGGTGCTGTCCAGTGGGAACGGGGTGCTGTCCAGTGGGAGCGGGGTGCTGTCCAGTGGGAACGGGGTGCTGTCCAGTGGGAACGGGGTGCTGTCCAGTGGGAACGGGGTGCTGTCCAGTGGGAACGGGGTGCTGTCCAGTGGGAGCGGGGTGCTGTCCAGTGGGAGCGGGGTGCTGTCCAGTGGGAGCGGGGTGCTGTCCAGTGGGAGCGGGGTGCTGTCCAGTGGGAGCGGGGCGCTGTCCAGTGGGGGGACGGGGGGCGCTGTCCAGTGGGAGCGGGCTGCTGCCCAGTGAGGGGGGGTGCTGTCCAGTGGGAGCGGGGTGTTGTCCAGTGGGAGCGGGGTGCTGTCCAGTGGGAGCGGGGTGCTGTCCAGTGGGAGCGGGGTGCTGTCCAGTGGGAGCGGGGTGCTGTCCAGTGGGAGCGGGGTGCTGTCCAGTGGGAGCGGGGTGCTGTCCAGTGGGAGCGGGGTGCTGTCCAGTGAGAGGGGTGGGTGCTGTCCAGTGGGGGGGGGGGGGCTTTCCAGTGGGAGCGGGGTGCTGTCCAGTGGGGGGGGGGGGCTTTCCAGTGGGAGCGGGGTGCTGTCCAGTGGGAACGGGGTGCTGTCCAGTGGGAGCGGGGTGCTGTCCAGTGGGAGCGGGGTGCTGTCCAGTGGGAGCGGGGTGCTGTCCAGTGGGAGCGGGGTGCTGTCCAGTGGGAGCGGGGTGCTGTCCAGTGGGAGCGGGGTGCTGTCCAGTGGGAGCGGGGTGCTGTCCAGTGGGAGCGGGGTGCTGTCCAGTGGGAGCGGGGTGCTGTCCAGTGGGAGCGGGGTGCTGTCCAGTGGGAGCGGGGTGCTGTCCAGTGGGAGCGGGGTGCTGTCCAGTGGGAGCGGGGTGCTGTCCAGTGGGAGCGGGGTGCTGTCCAGTGGGAGCGGGGTGCTGTCCAGTGGGAGCGGGGTGCTGTCCAGTGGGAGGGGAGGGTGCTGTCCAGTGGGAGGGGAGTGTGCTGTCCAGTGGGAGCGGGGTGCTGTCCAGGGGGAGGGGTGATGTCCAGTGGGAGGGGAGGGTGCTGTCCAGTGGGAGGGGAGGGTGCTGTCCAGTGGGAGGGGAGGGTGCTGTCCAGTGGGAGGGGAGGGTGCTGTCCAGTGGGAGGGGAGGGTGCTGTCCAGTGGGAGGGGAGGGTGCTGTCCAGTGGGAGGGGAGGGTGCTGTCCAGTGGGAGGGGAGGGTGCTGTCCAGTGGGAGGGGAGGGTGCTGTCCAGTGGGAGGGGAGGGTGCTGTGCAGTGGGAGGGGAGGGTGCTGTGCAGTGGGAGGGGAGGGTGCTGTGCAGTGGGAGGGGAGGGTGCTGTGCAGTGGGAGGGGAGGGTGCTGTGCAGTGGGAGGGGGGGGTGCTGTCCAACGGGAGGGGCGGCACTGTCCAGTGGGACAGGGGTTGCTATCCAGTGGGGGGGGAGGGGGTGTTGTCCAGTGGGAGGGGGGGGTGTTGTCCAGTGGGGGGGGGTGCAGTCCAGTGGGGGGGTGCAGTCCAGTGGTGGGGGTGCAGTCCAGTGGTGGGGGTGCTATCCAGTCGGGGGGGGGTGCTGTCCAGTGGGGGGGGGGGGGGGGTTGTCCAGTGGGGGGGGGGGGTTGTCCAGTGGGGGGGGGGGTGCTGTCCAGTGGTGGGGGTGCTATCCAGTTGGGGGGGGGGTGCTGTCCAGTGGGGGAAGGGGTGCTATCCAGTGGGGGGGGGTTGCTGTCCAGTGGGGGGGGGGGGGTGCTGTCCAGTAGGGGGGGGGCTATCCAGTGGGGAGGGGGGGTACTATCCAGTGGGGAGGGGGGTGCTATCCAGTGGGGAGGGGGGTGCTATCCAGTGGGGAGGGGGGTGCTATCCAGTGGGGGAGGGGGTGCTGTCGGTGGGATGCTGTCCGGTGGGGGGGGGTGCTGTCCAGTGGGGGGGGGGGGTGCTGTCCAGTGGGAGCGGGGTGCTGTCCAGGGGGAGGGGAGGGTGATGTCCAGTGGGAGCGGGGTGCTGTCCAGGGGGGAGGGGAGGGTGATGTCCAGTGGGAGGGGAGGGTGCTGTCCAACGGGAGGGGCGGCACTGTCCAGTGGGACAGGGGTTGCTATCCAGTGGGGGGGCGGGTGTTGTCCAGTGGGGGGGGGTGTTGTCCAGTGGGGGGGGGGGGGGTGCTGTCCAGTGGTGGGGGTGCTATCCAGTCCGGGGGGGGTGCTGTCCAGTGGTGGGGGTGCTATCCAGTCGGGGGGGGTGCTGTCCAGTGGGGGGAGGGGGTCATATCCAGTGGGGGGAGGGGTTGCTGTCCAGTGGGGGGAGGGGTTGCTGTACAATGGGGTGGGGTTCTATCCAGCGAGGTGGTGGGGGGGGTGCTGTCCAGTGGGGGGGGGGGGGGTGCTGTCCAGTGGGAGCAGGGTGCTGTCCAGTGGGAGCGGGGTGCTGTCCAGTGGGGTGGAGGGGTGCAGTCTAGTGGGCGGGGGGCGGGGGTGCTGTCCAGTGGGGGTGGGGTGGGGGTGGGGGGGGGGGAGTGCTGTCCAGTGGGGGGTGCTGTCCAGTCGGGGGGGGGGGGGGGAGGGTGCTGTCCAGTGGGGGGGGGGTGCTGTCTAGTGGGGGGGGGGGAGGAGGGTTGCTGTCCAGTGGGGGGGGTACTGTATGGTGGGGGGAGGGGTGCTGTCCAGTGGGGGGGGGGGGGAAGAGTGCTGTCCAGTGGGGGGGGGGGTGCTGTATGGTGGGGGGGGGGGTGCTGTCCTGTGGGGGCGGGGGGGGGGGGGGGAGGGTGCTGTCCTGTGGGGTTCGGGGTGCTGTCCAGTGGGGTGGGGGGAGATGCTGTCCAGTGGGGGGGGGGGGAGGTGCTGTCCAGTGGGGGAGGGGTGCTGTCCAGTGGCGGGGGGGGGGAGGGGTGCTGTATGGTGGGGTGGGAGGGGTTCTGTCCAGTGGTGGTGGGGGTGCTGTCCAGTGGGGGGGGGGTGCTGTCCAATGGGAGTGGGGTGCTGTGCAGTGGGAGCAGGGTGCTGTCCTGTGGGAGTGGGGTGCTGTCCAGTGGGAGGGGAGGGTGCAGTCCAGTGGTGGGGGGGGTGCTCTCCAGTGGGGGGGGGGTGCTGTCCAGTGGGAGGGGTGATGTCCAGTGGGGGGGGTGCTGTCCAGTGGGGGGGGTGGGAGGGTGCTGTCCAGTGGGGGGGGGTGCTGTCTTGTGGAGGGGGTGCTGTCCAGTGGGGGAGGGTGCTGTCCAGTGGGGGAGGGTGCTGTCCAGTGGGGGAGGGTGCTGTCCAGTGTGGGGGGGGGTTGCTGTCCGGTGGGGGTGGGGGTGCTGTCCAGTGGGGGGTGGGTGTGCAGTCCAGTGGGGGTGGTGGGGTGGGGGTGCTGTCCAGTGGGGGGTTGGGGGTGCTGTCCAGTGGGGTGGGGCATGCTGTCCAGTGGGGGTGGTGGGGTGGGGGTGCTGTCCAGTGGGGGGTGGGGGTGCTGTCCAGTGGGTGGGGGGGTGCTGTCCAGTGGGTGGGGGGGTGCTGTCCAGTGGGGTGTCGGGGTGCTGTCCAGTAGGTGAGGGGGGGTGGGGGCGCTGTCCAGTGGGTGGGGGGAGTGCTGCTGTCCAGTGGGGGGTCGGTGTGCTGTCCAGTGGGAGGGGGGAGGGGGGAGGTGCTGTCCTGTGGGGGGGAGGGTGCTGTCCAGTGGGAGGGGGGGTGCTGTCCAGTGGGAGGGGCGGGGGTGCTGTCCAGTGGGAGGGGCGGGGGTGCTGTCCAGTGGGAGGGGCGGGGGTGCTGTCCAGTGGGGTGTCGGGGTGCTGTCCAGTGGGAGGGGGGTGCTGTCCTGTGGGGGGTCGGGGTGCTGTCCAGTGGGAGGGGCGGTGCTGTCCAGTGGGGGGTGGGGATGCTGTCCAGTGGGTGGGGGAGTGCTGTCCAGTGGGGGGGGGTGCTGTCCAGTGGGGGGGTGCTGTCCAGTGGGGGGTCGGGGTGCTGTCCAGTGGGTGAGGTGGTGTGGGGGTGCTGTCCAGTGGGTGGGGGGGGGGGGTGCTGCTGTCCAGTGGGGGGGGGCCAGTGGGGGGTGGGGGTGCTGTTCAGTGGGTGGGGGGGGTGCTGCTGTCCAGTGGGGGGGGTCCAGTGGGGGGTTGGGGTGCTGTCCAGTGGGGGGGGTGGGGGTGCTGTCCAGTTGGTGATCGGGGTGCTGTCCAGTGGGGGGTGGGGGTGCTGTCCAGTGGGTGGGGGGGGTGCTGTCCAGTGGGGGGGGGGTGCTGTCCAGTGGGGGGTCGGGGTGCTGTCCAGTGGGTGAGGTGGGGTGGGGGTGCTGTCCAGTGGGTGGGGGGGGTGCTGCTGTCCAGTGGGGGGGGGGGTGTCCAGTGGGGGGTGGGGGTGCTGTCCAGTGGGTGGGGGGGGTGCTGCTGTCCAGTGGGGGGGGGGGTCCAGTGGGGGGTTGGGGTGCTGTCCAGTGGGGGGGGGTGGGTGTGCTGTCCAGTGGGAGGGGGGGAGGTGCTGTCCTGTGGGGGGGGCGGTGCTGTCCAGTGGGGGGGGGGGGTTGCTGTTCAGTGGGAGGGGGGGTGCTGTCCAGTGGGGGGGGGGGGTGCTGTCTAGTGGGAGGGGGGTGCTGTCCAGTGGGAGGGGGGGGGTGCTGTCCAGTGGGGGGGGGGGTGCTGTCCAGTGGGAGGGGGGAGGTGCTGTCCAGTGGGGGGGGGGGTGCTGTCCAGTGGGGGGTTGGGGTGCTGTCCAGTGGGAGGGGGGGTGCTGTCCAGTGGGAGGGGGGGGTGCTGTCCAGTGGGAGGGGGGGGGTGCTGCCCAGTGGGAGGGGGGGTGCTGTCCAGTGGGGGGGGGGTGTTGTCCAGTGGGGGGGGGGTGCTGTCCAGTGGGGGGGGGGTGCTATCCAGTGGGAGGGGGGGGTGCTGTCCAGTGGGGGGGGGTGCTGTCCAGTGGGGGGTTGGGGTGCTGTCCAGTGGGAGGGGGGGTGCTGTCCAGTGGGAGGGGGGGTGCTGTCCAGTGGGAGGGGGGGGTGCTGTCCAGTGGGAGGGGGGGTGTTGTCCAGTGGGAGGGGGGGGTGCTGTCCAGTGGGAGGGGGGGGGTGCTGTCCAGTGGGGGGGGGGTGCTGTCCAGTGGGAGGGGGGGGGTGCTGTCCAGTGGGAGGGGGGGGGGTGCTGTCCAGTGGGAGGGGGGGTGCTGTCCAGTGGGAGGGGGGGGGGTGCTGTCCAGTGGGAGGGGGGGGGGTGCTGTCCAGTGGGGGGGGGTGTTGTCCAGTGGGGGGGGGTGCTGACCAGTGGGAGGGGGGGGTGCTGTCCAGTGAGGAGGGGGGGGTGCTGTCCAGTGGGAGGGGGGTTGCTGTCCAGTGGGAGGGGGGGGGTGCTGTCCAGTGGGAGGGGGGGTGCTGTCCAGTGGGAGGGGGGGTGCTGTCCAGTGGGAGGGGGTGCTGTCCAGTGGGGGGGGTGCTGTCCAGTGGGAGGGGGGGGTGCTGTCCAGTGGGAGGGGGGGGTGCTGTCCAGTGGGAGGGGGGGGTGCTGTCCAGTGGGGAGGGGGGGGTGCTGTCCAGTGGGAGGGGGGGGGGTGCTGTCCAGTGGGAGGGGGTTGCTGTCCAGTGGGGGGGAGGAGGGGTGCTGTCCAGTGGGAGGGGGGGAGGGGTGCTGTCCAGTGGGAGGGGGGGGGTGCTGTCCAGTGGGGAGGGGGGGGGGGTGCTGTCCAGTGGGGGGGGGGGGGTGCTGTCCAGTGGGGAGGGGGGGTGCTGTCCAGTGGGAGGGGGGGGGTGCTGTCCAGTGGGAGGGGGGGGTGCTGTCCAGTGGGGAGGGGGGGGTGCTGTCCAGTGGGAGGGGGGGGTGCTGTCCAGTGGGGGGTGGGGTGGGGGGAAGGGGTGCTGTATGGGGGGGGGGGTGCTGTATGGGGGGGGGTTGGGGTGCTGTCCAGTGGGGGGTGGGGGGGGGGGAGGGGTGCTGTATGGGGGGGGGGTTCACTGAGTGAGGGGGGGGGTGCTGTCCAGTGGGGGGGGGTTCAGCGGGGGCGGGGACAGTTGGGGGGGCGGGGCTCTGTGCATTTTGCGGTGGGTGGTGCTGATGGCGGCTCCGAGTCCGGGTTGCCGCCTCTCTGCTCCTTACCTGTTGTTGCTGTGGTCCCGGCCCATGGCTGCGCCGCGGCCGCCATTCCGCCCTCCGCTCCCGGGTCTCCGCTGCTCCGCGACCGCTCGAGCCGCCCGTGTTTGTCCACGTGACCCAGCGGCAGCCCGTTGGAGCAGATACGGGCCAATCAGGGGGCGGAATGAAATGTCAGCCAATAGGAGCAGTTGAGCTGAGGAATGGCTGACCAATCGGGAGGAACGGGCTATCGGCTAATCAACAGCGGCGATAGGGAAAGGCGGAAGATAGGTGCCGGAGAGGGAGGAGTCGGTGCCGGAGGGAGGAGTCTGTGCCAGAGGGGAGGTGTCAGTCCCGGAGGGGAGGAGTCGGTGCCAGAGGGGAGGAGTCAGTGCCGGAGGGAGGAGTCGGTGCCAGAGGGGAGGTGTCAGTCTCGGAGGGGAGGAGTTAGTGCCAAAGGGGTTTGTGCTGGAGGGGAGGAGTCTGTGCGGGAGGGGAGGAGCCTATGACGGAGGGGGAGGAGTCAATGCCGTTGGGGTGGTGTCGCTGCCGGGGGAGGGCCTGTGCCGGGAGGGGGAGGAGTCAGTGCCGGAGGGGGAGGAGTCAATGGCGTAGGGGAGGTGTCGGTGCAGGGAGGGGGAGGAGTCAGTGCCGGAGGGGGAGGAGTCAATGGCGTCGGGGATGTGTCGGTGCAGGGAGGGGGAGGAGTCAGTGCCGGAGGGGGAGGAGTCAATGGCGTAGGGGAGGTGTCGGTGCAGGGAGGGGGAGGAGTCAGTGCCGGAGGGGGAGGAGTCAATGCCGGAGGGGGAGGAGTCAATGCCGTAGTGGCGGTGTCGGTGCCGCAGGGGGAGGAATCCGTGCCGGAGGGGGAGGAGTCAACGCCGTAGGGTAGGTGTCGGTGCCGGAGGGGGAGGAGTCAATGCCGGAGGGGGAGGAGTCAATGCCGTAGGGGCGGTGTCGGTGCCGGAGTAGGAGGAGTCAGTGCCGGAGGGACGGGGCTGGAGGACCCGGCTCCAGAATGCCCTCTATGGGGGAGGGGGGATGGAGCAAAGTCCTCATCTCTCAACACAGTTCCTGCACAGGGGGATCCCCCAGGAGGGCAGGTGCTGATCCCCCCACTACTCCCCATAAACATGGAGAGCTCCAGTCAGTCGCTGGGCCGATGTCCACAATCTTCCAGCTTTGCCCAGGCTCAGGGGAGGGAGAATTACAAATGTTACCCCCTTGTTCAAAAAATGTTTGTCAGGAAAACCCAGCAACAGCGATCCAGCCAGCTTCCCTTCAGTGGTGGGGAAGCTTCTGGAAACAATTATTCCAGACAGAATGATACCAATCAATCCAGTCGACCACAGAATTAGCAGTCACGGATAACCGTGGGCTGATTGGATTGCCAAAGGGGAAATCATGGGCTCGATTCAGCAGACTGACGTTAACGGGGTGACAATTGCAGCGCCGGGAAACGTCCCGCTATCCAACGCCACTTTGCCGGTCTTCTTGGGCTCGGGGAGATTATTTTCGCAGAGGTGGCATTTAGAGCCCGATCTCTGCCCTCCCCAACCTTTCAGGCCCTCACCCCCACTTTATTTAATGCCACCCCCCCCAACTTTGTGTAGGCCCCCCGGGAACCCCCACTCACCAGCCCTGGGCACCCTGACACCAGCAGTCTGGCAGGGTCCCTGCCAATGCCAGGGTACCATCCTGCCCTGTCCCCAACCATCCAAGGGTTTACAATGGCCTGGGAGACCCCCATAGTGGGGATCATTTATTAATGATTTAGATCTCGGTGTGCAGGGAACAGTTTTAAAGTTTGGGAATGATACAAAACCTGGAAGTATTGTAACTGTGAAGAGGACAGTGTAGAACTTCAAATAGACATAAACACATTGGTGGGATGGCATGGTATCGCAGTGGCTAGCACTGCTGCCTCATGGCGCTGAGGTCCCAGGTTCCATCCTTGCCCTGGGTCACTGTCCGTGTGGAGTTTGCACACTCTCCCCGTGTCTGCGTGGGTCTCACCCCCACAAAGATGTGCAGAGAAAGTGGACTGGCCGCGCTAAGTTGCTCCTTAATTGGAAAAAAAATAATTGGGTGCTCTAAATTATTATTTTTTTAAATAGACAAGTTGGTGAAGTGGACAGATAGATGGCAGATGAAGTCCAATGCAGAGAAGTGTGAGGGGATGCATCTTGGTAGGAAGAACATGAAGAGATAATATAAATAAGGAGCAGCATTTTTAAAGGGTGCAGGAACAGAGGGACCTTGGTGTGTATAGGGCGGCATGGCAGCACAGTGGTTAGCACTGTTGTTTCACTGCACCAGGGACCCGGGTTCGATTCCCGACTTGGGTCACTCCGGAGTCTGCACGTTCTCCCCGTGTCTGCATGGGTTTCGTCCGGGTGCTCCGGTTTCCTCCCACAAGTACCTAAGAGGTGCTTGTTAGGTAAATTGGACACTCTGAATTCTCCCTCAGTGTACCCGAACAGGTGCAGGAATGTGGCGACTAGGGGCTTTTCACAGTAACTTCTGTATACACCTCCCGCTGCCTCAGGAAGGCAGACAGCATTATCAGAGACCCCTCCCACCCAGGCATTGCCTTCTTCCAGACCCTTCCATCAGGCAGAAGGGACAGAAGTCTGATGACCGCACATCCAGACATAGGAACAGCTTCTTCTCCACAGCTACTAGACTCCTCAACGACTCCCCCTCGGACTGATCTGTTCCCTGTAAGAACACTATTCATGACACCCTATGCTGCTCTTGCTCATGTATTTGCTTTGTTTGGCCCCTTGTTCCGCACTGTAACCATTTGTCGATGTACCATTTGTCAATGTTCTCTGTTGATTTTTCTTTTGTCTACTATGTACGTACTGTGTACGTTCCCTCGGCCGCAGAAAAATACATTCACTGTACTTCGGTACATGTGACAATAAATCAAATCAAACAAATCACAGTGTTAATGTAAGCCTACTTGTGACACTAATAAAGATTATTAATATTACATGTGAATAGATCATTGCACATGGTAGGGTAGGTGGAGAGAGCAGTTAATAAACATATTATTCTGGGTTTTATTAATAGGGGCCGAGAGTACAAGAGTGAGGAGGTTATACTGAACTGATACAAGACACTGGTTAGAGCTCAGCTGGAATATTGTGCACAGTTCTGGGTATCACACTATAGGAAGGATGTGAACACATTGCAGAGAGCGCGGGAGAGATTCCAGGGATGAGAAACTTCAGTTGTGAGGTTGGGACTGTTCTTGGAGAGAAGGCGGCTGAGAGGTGATTTGGTGGAGATGTTCAAAATCATGAGAGGGTTTCACGGAGTAAACAGGGAGAAACTGTTCCCCCTCGTTAAAGGATCAGGAACGAGAGGACACAGATTTGAAGTGATTTGCAAAGGAAGCAAATGTGATGTGAGAAAAACCTATTTCATAGATTTCATAGAATGTACAGTGCAGAAGGAAGCCATTTGGCCAGTAACCCAAGCGTCCTAACCTTATTCACACAGCGAGTGGTTCCAGACCTGAAATGCACTGTGTGAATGGTAGAACCCTCAAGAGTATTGACAGTCAGAGAGATCTAGGTGTAGAACCCTCAAGAGTATTGACAGAGAGATCCCGATGTAGAACTCTCAAGAGTATTGACAGTCAGAGAGATCGAGGTGTAGAACCCTCAAGAGTATTGACAGTCAGAGAGATCGAGGTGTAGAACCCTCAAGAGTATTGACAGAGAGATCCCGATGTAGAACTCTCAAGAGTATTGACAGTAAGAGATCGAGGTGTAGAACCCTCAAGAGTATTGACAGAGAGATCCAGATGTAGAACTCTAAAGAGTATTGACAGTCAGAGAGATCGAGGTGTAGAACCCTCAAGAGTATTGACAGTCAGAGAGATCTAGGTGTACAGGTCCACAGGTCACTGAATGGGGCAACACAGGTGGAGAAAGTAGTCAAGAAGGCATACGGCATGCTTGCCTTCAATGGCCGGGGCATTGAGTATAAAAATTGGCAAGTCATGTTGCAGGTGAATAGAACCTTAGGCCACACTTGGAGTATAGTGTTCAATTCTGGTCGCCACACTACCAGAAGGATGTGGAGGCTTTAGAGAGGGTGCAGAAGAGATTTACCAGGATGTTGCCTGGTATGGAGGGCATTAGCTATGAGGAGTTGAATGTCCTCGGTTTGTTCTCACTGGATCGACGGAGGTTGAGGGGCGACCTGATAAGAGGTGTACAAAATTATGAGGGGCATAGACAGAGTGGATAGCCAGAGGCTTTTCCCCAGGGTAGAGGGGTCAATTACTAGGGGGCATAGATTTAAGGTGCGAGGTGCAAGGTTTAGAGGAGATGTACGAGGCAAGTTTTTTACACCGAGAGTAGTGGGTGCCTGGAACTCGCTACCGGAGGAGGTGGTGGAAGCAGGGACGATAGGGACATTTAAGGGGCATCTTGACAAATACATGAATAGGATGGGAATAGAGGGATACGGACCCCGGAAGTATAGAAGATTGTAGTTTAGTCGGGCAGCATGGTCGGTGCGGGCTTGGAGGGCCGAAGGGCCTGTTCCTGTGCTGTACTTTTCTTTGTCCTTTGTTCTTTGAAATGTGGAGGAGGCAGCTCCACTTGAGGCATTCACGAGGGCGTCAGATAATTTCTTGAATAGAAACAATGTGCAGCAGTAGGAGGAAAAGGCAGGGGAATGACACTAAGTCATGATGCTCATTTGGAGAGACACGATGGGCCGAATGGTCTCCATCTGCACCGTAACAATTCATAGAAACATAGAAAATAGGAGCAGGAGGAAGCCATTCAAAGAACAAAGAACAAAGAAATGTACAGCACAGGAACAGGCCCTTCGGCCCTCCAAGCCCGTGCCGACCATACTGCCCGACTAAACTACAATCTTCTACACTTCCTGGGTCCGTATCCCTCTATTCCCATCCTATTCATATATTTGTCAAGATGCCCCTTAAATGTCCCTATCGTCCCTGCTTCCACTACCTCCTCCGGTAGCGGGTTCCAGGCACCCACTACCCTCTGCGTAAAAAACTTGCCTCGTACATCTACTCTAAACCTTGCCCCTCTCACCTTAAACCTATGCCCCCTAGTAATTGACCCCTCTACCCCGGGGAAAAGCCTCTGACTATCCACTCTGTCTATGCCCCTCATAATTTTGTATACCTCTATCAGGTCTCCCCTCAACCTCCTTCGTTCCAGTGAGAACAAACCGAGTTTATTCAACTGCTCCTCATAGCTAATGCTCTCCATACCAGGCAACATTCTGGTAAATCTCTTCTGCACCCTCTCTAAAGCCTCCACATCCTTCTGGTAGTGTGGCGACCAGAATTGAACACTATACTTCAAGTGTGGCCTAACTAAGGTTCTATACAGCTGCAACATGACTTGCCAATTCTTATACTCAATGCCCCGGCCAATGAAGGCAAGCATGCCGTATGCCTTCTTGACTACCTTCTCCACCTGTGTTGCCCCTTTCAGTGACCTGTGGACCTGTACTCCTAGATCTCTTTGACTTTCAATACTCTTGAGGGTTCTACCATTCACTGTATATTCCCTACCTGCATTAGACCTTCCAAAATGCATTACCTCACATTTGTCCGGATTAAACTCCATCTGCCATCTCTCCGCCCAAGTCTCCAAACAATCTAAATCCTGCTGTATCCTCCGACAGTCCTCATCGCTATCCGCAATTCCACCAACCTTTGTGTCGTCTGCAAACTTATTAATCAGACCAGTTACATTTTCCTCCAAATCATTTATATATACTACAAAGAGCAAAGGCCCCAGCACTGATCCCTGTGGAATACCACTGGTCACAGCCCTCCAATTAGAAAAGCATCCTTCCATTGCTACTCTCTGCCTTCTATGGCCTAGCCAGTTCTGTATCCACCTTGCCAGCTCACCCCTGATCCCGTGTGACTTCACCTTTTGTATTAGTCTACCATGAGGGACCTTGTCAAAGGCCTTACTCAAGTCCATATAGACAACATCCACTGCCCTACCTGCATCAATCATCTTAGTGACCTCCTCGAAAAACTCTATCAAGTTAGTGAGACACGACCTCCCCTTCACAAAACCGTGCTGCCTCTCACTAATACGTCCATTTGCTTCCAAATGGGAGTAGATCCTGTCTCGAAGAATTCTCTCCAGTAATTTCCCTACCACTGAAGTAAGGCTCACCGGCCTGTAGTTCCCGGGATTATCCTTGTTACCCTTCTTAAACAGAGGAACAACATTGGCTATTCTCCAGTCCTCCGGTACATCCCCTGAAGACAGCGAGGATCCAAAGATTTCCGTCAAGGCCTCAGCAATTTCCTCTCCAGCCTCCTTCAGTATTCTGGGGTAGATCCCATCAGGCCCTGGGGACTTATCTACCTGAATATTTATTAAGACACCCAACACCTCTTCTTTTTGGATCTCAATGCGACCCAGGCTATCTACACACCCTTCTCCAGACTCAACATCTACCAATTCCTTCTCTTTGGTGAATACTGATGCAAAGTATTCATTTAGTACCTCGCCCATTTCCTCTGGCTCCACACATAGATTCCCTTGCCTATCCTTCAGTGGGCCAACCCTTTCCCTGGCTACCCTTTTGCTTTTTATGTACGTGTAAAAAGCCTTGGGATTTTCTTTAACCCTATTTGCCAATGACTTTTCGTGACCCCTTCTAGCCCTCCTGACTCCTTGCTTAAGTTCCTTCCTACTTTCCTTATATTCCACGCAGGCTTCGTCTGTTCCCAGCCTTTTAGCCCTGATAAATGCCTCCTTTTTCTTTTTGACGAGGCCTACAATATCTCTCGTCATCCAAGGTTCCCGAAAATTGCCGTATTTATCTTTCTTCCTCACAGGAACATGCCGGTCCTGTATTCCTTTCAACTGCCACTTGAAAGCCTCCCACATGTCAGATGTTGATTTGCCCTCAAACATCCGCCCCCAATCTATGTTCTTCAGTTCCCGCCTAATATTGTTATAATTAGCCTTCCCCCAATTTAGCACATTCATCCTCGGACCACTCTTATCCTTGTCCACCAGTACTTTAAAACTTACTGAATTGTGGTCACTGTTACCGAAATGCTCCTGTACTGAAACATCTACCACCTGGCCGGGCTCATTCCCCAATACCAGGTCCAGTACCGCCCCTTCCCCAGTTGGACTGTCTACATATTGTTTTAAGAAGCCCTCCTGGATGCTCCTTACAAACTCCGCCCCGTCTAAGCCCCTGGCACTAAGTGAGTCCCAGTCAATATTGGGGAAGTTGAAGTCTCCCATCACCACAACCCTGTTGTTTTTAGTCTTTTCCAAAATCTGTCTACCTATCTGCTCCTCTATCTCCCGCTGGCTGTTGGGAGGCCGATGGTAAACCCCCAACATTGTGACTGCACCCTTCTTATTCCTGATCTCTACCCATATAGCCTCACTGCCCTCTGAGGTGTCCTCTCGCAGTACAGCTGTGATATCCTCCCGAACCAGTAGCGCAACTCCGCCTCCCCTTTTACATCCCCCTCTATCCCGCCTGAAACATCTAAATCCTGGAACGTTTAGCTGCCAATCCTGCCCTTCCCTCAACCAGGTCTCTGTAATGGCAACAATATCATAGTTCCAAGTACTAATCCAAGCTCTAAGTTCATCTGCCTTACCCGTAATACTTCTTGCATTAAAACATACGCACTTCAGGCCACCAGACCCGCTGTGTTCCGCAACTTCTCCCTGTCTGCTCTGCCTCAGAGCCACACTGTCCCTATTCCCTAGTTCTCCCTCAATGCTCTCACCTTCTGACCTATTGCTCCCGTGCCCACCCCCCTGCCATACTAGTTTAAACCCTCCCGTGTGACACTAGCAAACTTCGCGGCCAGGATATTTATGCCTCTCCGGTTTAGATGCAACCCGTCCTTCTTATACAGGTCACACCTGCCCCGGAAGAGCTCCCAGTGGTCCAGATAATGGAAACCCTCCCTCCTACACCAGCTGTTTAGCCACGTGTTTAGCTGCTCTATCTTCCTATTTCTAGCCTCACTGGCACGTGGCACAGGGAGTAATCCCGAGATTACAACCCTCGAGGTCCTGCCTTTTAACTTTCTGCCTAGCTCCCTGAACTCCTGCTGCAGGACCTCATGCCCCATCCTGCCTATGTACCAATATGTACAACGACCTCTGCCTGTTTGCCCTCCCCCTTCAGGATGCCCTCTACCCGTTTGGAGACATCCTGGACCCTGGCACCAGGGAGGCAACATACCATCCTGGAGTCTCTTTCACGTCCACAGAAGCGCCTATCTCTGCCCCTGACTATAGAGTCCCCTATTACTATTACTCTTCTGCGCTTTGACCCTCCCTTCTGAACATCAGAGCCAGCCGTGGTGCCATTGCTCTGGCTGCTGCTAATTTCCCCTGATAGGCTATCCCCCCCGACAGTATCCAAAGGGGTATATCTGTTCGAGAGGGGGACAACCACAAGGAATTCCTGCACTGACTGCCTGCCCTTTCTGGTGGTCACCCATTTCTCTGCCTGCACCTTGGGTGTGACCACATCTACATAACTGCGATCTATGATGCTTTCTGCCACCTGCATGCTCCTAAGTGCATCCAATTGCCGCTCCAACCGAACCATGCGGACTGTGAGGAGCTCCAGTTGGGTGCACTTTCTGCAGATGAAGCCATCCGGGACGCTGGAAGCCTCCCGGACCTGCCACATCTCACAGTCAGAGCACAGCACCCCTCTAACTGACATTGCGTCAATTAATTAAAATTAAAATTAAAATTAAAAAAAAATTTTTTTTTTTGAATATATTTTTTTTTTAATTTCAAAGTTACTGTTGACTATCTGTTTCCTAGCTCTAGATTTCTAATAGAAATGCGAAAGCTAAATATAGTACTCTCCGATCTCTGGCTTAGATATCCCTCTAAATTATAATTAAGTAATTATGTTTAATTAGTTACCAATGCTCAGTTTTCTTAATTTAGTGTAGAATCCCAACCAGCCACTCAGGCCACAACTTTTCTGTGATTTCACTTCAGTTTCCCCCCCGACACACACAATTTGAAAAAGGTACAAAAGTAAAAATGCGTAAAAATCACTTACTTACCTTCTTAGTGTTAATAATAAAATATGGTACTTACCTCACACCAATGGGTTTTATTATTAGGTTAGAGGAGGAGGGCGGGTGGGAGACACTACACGTGTAGTGTCTCGGGTTTCCTCTCCACCAGAATTTATTGGTGAGGGTCTTCCCAGAGGTCCGCGGGTCGAACTTCCTGTTCCCGCCTTAAATACTAAAATATAAAAAAAAAACAGAAAAGAGGGACCGAAAACGGGACCAGGTAAGTGTTTTTAAAGCACAGATTTACCTCCCAGCAATCACTTCCGCACTGCCCCCGCTGAAATTGACAAACCAGCTGTTCTCCCGCCGAAATCGACTGGCCTGCCCCTGCAAAGACAAGTGTTTTTAAAGGACAGACTTACCTCCCAGCAACCACTTCCGCACTGCTCCCGCTGAAACTGACTCACCAGCTGTTCTCACGCCGAAATCGACTGGCCTGCCCCTGCAAAGACAAGTGTTTTTAAAGCACAGACTTACCTCCCAGCAATCACTTCCGCACTGCCCCCGCTGAAATTGACAAACCAGCTGTTCTCCCGCCGAAATCGACTGGCCTGCCCCTGCAAAGACAAGTGTTTTTAAAGCACAGACTTACCTCCCAGCAATCACTTCCGCACTGCCCCCGCTGAAATTGACAAACCAGCTGTTCTCCCGCCGAAATCGATTCGATCATTCTTACCTCATTCGGCCCATTGAACCTGCTCCGCCATTTATTGTGATCATGGCTGATCGTCCAACTTCATAGCCAGATCCATGCTGTTCTTCAAGGGAGATGGAGGTTGGGGAGGGCTTGGGCTGGGCTGGGCTGGATTGGATTGGATTTGTTTATTGTCACGTGTACCGAGGTACAGTGAAAAGTGTTTTTCTGCGAGCAGCTCAACAGATCATTAAGTACATGGGAAGAAAAGGGAATAAAAGAAAATACATAATAGGGCAACAGAACATGTACAATGTAACTACATAAGCACTGGCATCGGATGAAGCATACAGGGTGTAGTGTTAATGAGGTCAGTCCATAAGAGGGTCATTTAGGAGTCTGGTGACAGCGGGGAAGAAGCTGTTTTTGAGTCTGTTCGTGCGTGTTCTCAGACTTCTGTATCTCCTGCCTGATGGAAGAAGTTGGAAGAGTGAGTAAGCCGGGTGGGTGGGGGGGATCTTTGATTACGCTGCCCGCTTTCCCCAGGCAGTGGGAACTGTAGATGGAGTCAATGGATGGGACGCAGGTTCGTGTGATGGACTGGGCGGTGTTCACGACTCTCTGAAGTTTCTTGCGGTCCTGGGCCGAGCAGTTGCCATACCAGGCTGTGATGCAGCCCGATAGGATGCTTTCTATAGTGCATCTGTAAAAGTTGGTAAGGGTTAATGTGGACATGCCGAATTTCCTTAGTTTCCTGAGGAAGTATAGGCGCTGTTGTGCTTTCTTGGTGGTAGCGTCGACGTGGGTGGACCAGGACAGATTTTTAGAGATGTGCACCCCTAGGAATTTGAAGCTGCTAACTATCTCCACCTCGGCCCTGTTGATGCTGACAGGGGTGTGTACAGTACTTTGCTTCCTGAAGTCAATGACCAGCTCTTTAGTTTTGCTGGCATTGAGGGAGAGATTGTTGTCGCTACACCACTCCACTAGGTTCTCTATCTCCCGCCTGTATTCGGACTCGTCGCTATTCGAGATCCGGCCCACTATGGTCGTATCATCAGCAAACTTGTAGATGGAGTTGGGACCAAGTTTTGCCACGCAGTCGTGTGTGTACAGGGAGTAGAGTAGGGAGCTAAGTACGCAGTCTTGCGGGGCCCCGGTGCTGAGGACGATTGTGGAGGAGGTGTTGTTGTTCATTCTTACTGATTGTGGTCTGTTGGTCAGAAAAGCGAGGAGCCAGTTGCAGAATGGGGAGCCAAGTCCTAGGTTTTGAAGCTTTGGAATGAGCTTGGCTGGGATTATGGCGTTGAAGGCGGAGCTGTAGTCAATAAATAGGAGTCTGATGTAGGAGTCCTTGTTTTCGAGATGCTCTCGGGATGAGTGCGTCTGATGTGGACCGGCTGCAGCGGTATGCGAATTGCAGTGGATCAAGGCATTCTGGGAGTATGGAGGTGATGCGCTTCATGATCAACCTCTCAAAGCACTTCATTACGACTTAAGTCAGGGCCACTGGACGGTAGTCATTGAGGCACGTTGCCTGGTTCTTCTTTGGTACCGAGGGGCCAGGCAGGCGTGTCCCCCGGGACGGGCGTCTCTTTGGGACCGTGAAGCCTTGAAGCTTATTTTATTTCATGTTGAACACCCCGTAATCGGGCAACACAGCTGAAGCCCGCCTGTCCTAAAACCCTCCCACAGGATAGAGCTATTCTGCAGCTTGTTGCTTGGAGAAGCATTTCTCGCGCCTTGAAGTTTGAATAAACTCTGTGGTTTCAATGTAGCTGTACGCCTCATTTTACCCCTTTGTATTTGCTTGGTAACATTCCATTTCACACCACATTGACTTTTGATTGACAGCTCAAGGCCATCTCAAAGGAGGGATTAGCTTTGTTTGTTTCGATAGCACTTCACGGTCCATTAACTCTGCAGTGTTACCTCTTTTCAGCAGGTGCTCTGTTTGAGTGCTTTTTTTAAAAACCAGACTTGATCTTTTCAACCTCTGATACCTGAACACCATGCTTGCACTCGAGGAACATTTCCATCGTAGAATCAGCTGGCACACTTCACACATTAAAGTTCAAGGGTTCCTCAGTGAGGACCTTCGCACAGCCACTGTCATGTCCCCTGGAGAGATGTGATGTCCACGCCAGGGGGCTCGGAGGACTCTTTAGCCCGCGGATGGTCAGGGACATGGTTAGACAGTGCCCTTGCACAGCCCCCTGGCAGTGCCAGGTTGGCACTGCCTAGATGCGGGGCCAGAAAGGGGATACCTCAAGCGAGGCCTTGCTAACGATTGGGGGGGGAGGGTGTATGGATCCTCCCTGTTTATTCTATTATTTCCCATTTATTTTATTTTGCCATTATTATTCTTGATCCATGGGTGATTAATGGACATGTATCTTTTTGTCACGCAACAGAGTGAACGAGGAATTCAGACAATTCTGCTAGTGTCTTCTGGTTTAAACAAGAACTTCAGACTTGTCAGCACCAGACAGAGCGATAGGATGGGACCGGGTTTGATTGATTGGCTTGTGGCCAATGAATTGACCCGAAAGGCCGTACTCTGCCTGGTAACAGGTGGTGATTGGATCCTATCCCAGTGAAATGTTTTTCAGAGTCCCACGGAGTTTTCAGTTGGACTCACGGCAGCTCAAGGACAAGGTCCTACTTCTCTCCTCCATGTTTTCTCCAGAAAGGCTGTATTCCGGGGGCCCCAGAGAACCTGAATGGATGAATCTACAGGAAAACCAAGACCGGAACCTGCTACCTGCTACCTTACTCAGAAATACAGAAAGTGCTGTATTTCTGAAACAATAAAACCACAAACTGAAAGCAAAGTTTGAAGAGGAGTAAGGTGTTGCAAACCACCACCTGAAACAAATACTTTTTTTCCCTTTTACCTATGATTTTTACCCCTTTCCTCCCCTCTGTGTTTGTCTGCCGTGTGTGTGGAGGGTGGGAAGCAGGTTAAAGTGGGGAATTAGGAATAAGATAATAATTAACCAGTTGTATTTTTTGCATATTGCATTATAGTTCTTGTTATAAATAAATTAGTAATTGTGTTTACATTTACAAACCTGGTGACTGTAATTACTGGACAGCCAAGGGCCAAAGCCTTTGGGTATTTTTCTAAGAATTATTGGTTAATCCACTTGTGTTGGACTCTGGGGCTGTGGGGCTGGAATTGACCGTGTAGTGGTACAGGGTGTCGTAGGGTTACTCTGAGATCAAGGCGCCCTTTACAGATAGCGGCCCAATCTCTGAGGATCTGGCCTTGAGGGCTTCTTCAGATCCCACGTCGTGACTCACTCGAGGTCCAAAACATTTCGGAGTGTGGGTGAATCACAATCTGGATCGCGCCCATCCACCCAGTGGGAATCGCACCTTGTTTCCCGCTGGAGACCACAATTAGAAATTTTCAGGGCGAGTTCTGCCCAATGCCTCAATCCATCACTCTAACATTGCGGTATTTGCAATCATTCCGTAGATCAAAACTTGGCCCACGCCGCATGAGAAAACATCAGCCCCGACTGTAAACTGGTCTTTCTCTCTCTGAACGCACCCTTTGAAGTGAAAGGAGAATCCATCGACAGTAGGAGCTCTTATCATGTGGTAAACCTGATCTGTGACACATTATAAGAACTAGGAGCAGGAGTCGGCCACCTGGCCCCTCGAGCCTGCTCCGCCATTCAATGAGATCATGGCTGATCTTTTGTGGCCTCAGCTCCACTTTCCGGCCCGAACACCATAACCCTTAATCCCTTTATTCTTCAAAAAACTATCTATCTTTATCTTAAAAACATTTAATGAAGGAGCCTCTACTGCTTCACTGGGCAAGGAATTCCATAGATTTACAACCCTTTGGGTGAAGAAGTTCCTCCTAAACTCAGTCCTAAATCTACTTCCTCTTATTTTGAGGCTATGCCCCCTAGTTCTGCTTTCACCTGCCAGTGGAAACAACCTGCCCGCATCTATCCTATCTATTCCCTTCATGATTTTATATGTTTCTATAAGATCCCCCCCCGCATCCTTCTAAATTCCAACGAGTACAGTCCCAGTCTACTCAACCTCTCCTCGTAATCCAACCCCTTCAGCTCTGGGATTAACCTAGTGAATCTCCTCTGCACATCCTCCAGTGCCAGTACGTCCTTTCTCAAGTAAGGAGACCAAAACTGAACACAATACTCCAGGTGTGGCCTCACTAACACCTTATACAATTGCAGCATAACCTCCCTAGTCTTAAACTCCATCCCTCTAGCAATAAAGGACAAAATTCCATTTGCCTTCTTAATCACCTGTTGCACCTGTAAACCAACTTTTTATGACTCATGCACTAGCACACCCAGGTCTCTCTGCACAGCAGCATGTTTTAATATTTTATCATTTAAATAATAATCCCTTTTGCTGTTATTCCTACCAAAATGGATAACCTCACATTTGTCAACATTGTATTCCATCTGCCAGACCCTAGCCCATTCACTTAGCCTATCCAAATCCCTCTGCAGACTTCCAGTTTCCTCTGCACTTTTTGCTTTACCACTTATCTTAGTGTCGTCTGCAAACTTGGACACATTGCCCTTGGTCCCCAACTCCAAATCATCTATGTAAATTGTGAACAGTTGTGGGCCCAACACTGATCCTTGAGGGACACCACTAGCTACTGATTGCCAACCAGAGAAACACCCATTAATCCCCACTCTTTGCCTTCTATTAATTAACCAATCCTCTATCCATGCTACTACTTTCCCCTTAATGCCATGCATCTTTATCTTATGCAGCAACCTTTTGTGTGGCACCTTGTCAAAGGCTTTCTGGAAATCCAGATATACCACATCCATTGGCTCCCCGTTATCTACCACACTGGTAATGTCCTCAAAAAATTCCACTAAATTAGTTAGGCATGATCTGCCCTTTATGAACCCATGCTGCGTCTGGCCAATGGGACAATTTCCATCCAGATGCCTCGCTATTTCTTCCTTGATGATAGATTCCAGCAACTTCCCTACTACCGAAGTTAAGCTCACTGGCCTATAATTACCCGCTTTCTGCCTGCCTCCTTTTTTAAACAGTGGTGTCACGTTTGCTAATTTCCAATCCGCCGGGACCACCCCAGAGTCTAGTGAATTTGCAATTTCCCTAGCCATCTCTTTTAGCACTCTGGGATGCATTCCATCAGGGCCAGGAGACTTGTCTACCTTTAGCCCCATTAGCTTGCCCATCACTACCTCCTTGGTGATAATAATCCTCTCAAGGTCCTCACGTATCATAGCCTCATTTCCATCAGTCACTGGCATGTTATTTGTGTCTTCCACTGTGAAGACCGACCCAAAAAACCTGTTCAGTTCCTCAGCCATTTCCTCTTCTGCCATTATTAAATCTCCCTTCTCATCCTCTAAAGGACCAATATTTACCTTAGCCACTCTTTATTGTTTTATGTATTTGTAGAAACTTTTACTATCTGTTTTTATATTCTGAGCAAGTTTACTCTCATAATCTATCTTACTCTTCTTTATAGCTTTTTTAGTAGCTTTCTGTTGCCCCCTAAAGATTTCCCAGTCCTCTAGCCTCCCACAAATCTTTGCTACTTTGTATGCTTTTTCCTTCAATTTGATACTCTCCCTCACCTCCTTAGATATCCATGGTCGATTTTTCCCCTTTCTACCGTCCGTCTTTTTTGTTGGTATAAACCTTTGCTGAACACTGTGAAAGATCGCTCGGAAGGTTCTCCACTGTTCCTCAACTGTTTCACCATAAAGTCTTTGCTCCCAGTCTACCTTAGCTAGTTCTTCTCTCATCCCATTGTAATCTCCTTTGTTTAAGCACAAAACACTAGTGTTTGATTTTACCTTCTCGCCCTCCATCTGTATTTTAAATTCCACCATATTGTGATCGCTCCTTCCGAGAGGATCCCTAACTATGAGATCCTGAATCAATCCTGTCTCATTACACAGGACCAGATCTAGGACCACTTGTTCCCTCGTAGGTTCCATTACATACTGTTCTAGGAAACTATCGTGGATACATTCTATAAACTCCTCCTCAAGGCTGCCTTGACCGACCTGGTTAAACCAATCGACATGTAGATAAAAATCCCCCATGATAACTGCTGTACCATTTCTACATGCAACAGTTATTTCTTTGTTTATTGCCTGCCCCACCATAATGTTACTATTTGGTGGCCTATAGACTACTCCAATCAGTGACTTTTTCGCCTTACTATTTCTGATTTCCACCCAAATGGATTCAACCTTATCCTCCATAGCACCGATGTCATCCCTTACTATTGCCCGGATGTCATCCTTAAATAACAGCCTTTAGTATGAATGTCTTTAGTAAATCCAAGACCACTAAATCTACCTATTCGTCTTTATCCACACTGCTTGTTACCGCCTCAAAGAACTCCAATAAATTACTCAAACACAATTTCTCTCTCACAAAATCATGTTGACTCTGCTTGACTGTATCATCATTTTCCTGCGACAACCTCTTCAGGAAGTTGTCCCAGCTTTTCCCCAAGGCTAGCTGTGAGACCAAGCGGCCTATAGGGGCGGCACGGTGGCACAGTGGTTAGCACTGCTGCCTCACAGCTCCAGGGACCAGGGTTCGATTCCCGGCTTGGGGGTCACTGTCTGTGCGGAGTCTGCACGTTCTCACCGTGGCTGCGTGGGTTTCCCCCGGGTTCACCGGTTTCCTCCCGCAAAGGTGAGGAGGTTAGGTGGATTGGGTGTGTTAAATTGCCACTTCGTGTCCAAAAGGTAAGGTGGGGTTACTGGGAATGGGGTGGAGGCCTGGGCTTAAGTTAGGTGCTCTTTCCAAGGCCCTTTGCAGACTCGATGGGCCGAATGGCCTCCTTCTGCACTGTAAATTCTATGATTGTTTTCTGCTATTTGTCTCCCTCCTCTCTGGAAAATAAATGTTACATTGCTGGGTCATTTTCAGAACCAACGGAATTTTGGAAGGTTACAATTAATCCATCCGTTACCTCTGCAACCACTTCTTTTAAGACATGAGAATGCAGGCTATCAGGCTCTGGGTACTTTTCAGATTTTAGATCCATTCGTCTTCCCATTACATTTTCTCTAATAATAGTATTGTTTAAAAGTTCTACCTTCTCTTTTCCCTTTTTATTTTCAACTTGGGATGCTGTATCTCGATTCCAGACCAGGCCCCAACAGTTGCTGGGATACTGGACAGAAACCCCAATATTTTATTTTAATTCTTTAAGACTGTGAGGAAAGGGTACTTCGCTCCAGTAGTAATTTCACATACAAAATAAGGATGTGGTATATTAAAACGGACTTTATTACCAACACAGTATTACTCACTTTATCATATATACAAATAGCTTTCAATTACCAGTGGAACAATGCGTAACAATACAATGAAAGCATAACCCATAACTGCTATCAAATTCTCCACTCGAACAAAATTCATTTCAAGTCACAATCCACTTTTAAATACAGAACATAGAACATTTCAGCGTACAAAGAACAAAGAAAAGTACAGCACAGGAACAGGCCCTTCGGCCCTCCAAGCCTGCACCGACCATTAGTACAGGCCCTTCGGCCCTCGATGTTGTGCCAACCTGTGAAACCACTCTAAGGCCCATCTACACTATTCCCTCATCGTCCATATGTCTATCCAATGACCATTTGAATGCCCTTAGTGTTGGCGAGTCCACTACTGTTGCAGGCAGGGCATTCCACGCCCTTACTACTCTCTGAGTAATGAACCTACCTCTGACATCTGTCTTATATCTATCTCCCCTCAATTTAAAGCTATGTCCCCTCGTGCTAGACATCACCATCCGAGGAAAAAGGCTCTCACTGTCCACCCTATCCAATGCTCTGATCATCTTGAATGCCTCAATTAAGTCACCTCTTAACCTTCTTCTCTCCAATGAAAACAGCCTCAAGTCCCTCAGCCTTCCTTCATAAGATCTTCCCTCCACACCAGGCAACATTCTGGTAAATCTCCTCTGCACCCTTTCCAATGCTTCCACATCCTTCCTATAATGCGGCGACCGGAATTGCACGCAATATTCCAAATGCGACCGCACCAGAGTTTTGTACAGCTGCAGCATGACCTCATGGCTCCGAAACTCAATCCCTCGACGAATAAAAGCTAACACACCGTACGCCTTCTTAACAACCCTCTCAACCTGGGTGGCAACTTTCAGGGATCTATGTACATGGACACCGAGATCTCTCTGCTCATCCACACTGCCAAGAATCTTACCGTTAGCCCAGTACTCTGTCTTCCTGTTATTCCTTCCAAAATGAATCACCTCACACTTTTCTGCATTAAACTCCATTTGCCACCTCTCAGCCCAGCGCTGCAGCTTATCTATGTCCCTCTGTAACTTGTAACATCCTTCCGCACTGTCCACAACTCCACCGACTTTAGTGTCATCTGCAAATGTACTCACCCATCCTTCTACGCCCTCCTCCAGGTCATTTATAAAAATGACAAACAGCAGTGGCCCCAAAAGAGATCCTTGTGGTACACCACTAGTAGCTGGACTCCAGTCTGAACATTTCCCATCAACCACCACCCTTCTTTTCTTCCAGCTAGCTAATTTCTGATCCAAACTGCTAAATCACCCTGAATCCCATGCCTCCGTATTTTCTGCAGTAGCCTACCGTGGGGAACCTTATCAAACACTTTACTGAAATCCATATACACCACATCAACTGCTTTACCCTCATCCACCTGTTTGGTCACCTTCTCAAAGAACTCAATAAGGTTTGTGAGGCACGACCTACTCTTCACAAAACCATGTTGACTATCCCTAATCAAATTATTCCTTTCCAGATGATTATACATCCTATCTCTTATAAACCTTTCCAAGATTTTGCCCACAACAGAAGTAAGGCTCACTGGTCTACAGTTACCGGGGTTGTCTCTACTCCCCTTCTTGAACAAGGGGACAACATCTGCTATCCTCCAGTCTTCTGGCACTATTCCTGTAGACAAAGATGACTTAAAGATCAAAGCCAAAGGCTCAGCAATCTCCTTCCTAGCTTCCCAGAGAATCCTAGGATAAATCCCATCCGGCCCAGGGGACTTATCTATTTTCACACTTTCCAGAATTGCGAACACCTCCTCCTTATGAACCTCAAGCCCTTCTAGTCTAAGCTGAATCTCAGTATTCTCCTCGACAACATTGTATTTTTCCTGTGTGAATACTGATAATATTCATTTAGAACCTCTCCTATCTCCTCGGACTCCAAGCACAACTTCCCACTACTGTCCTTGACTGGCCCGACTCTTACCCTAGTCATTTGTTTATTCCTGTCATATCTAGAGAAAGCTTTAGGGTTATCCTTGATCCTACCTGCCAAAGACTTCTCATGTCCCCTCCTGGCTCTTCTTCGCTCTCTCATTAGGTCCTTCCTAGCTAACTTGTAACTCTCGAGCGCCCTAACTGAACCTTCATGTCTCATCTTTACATAAGCCTCCTTCTTCCTCTTGACAAGTGTTTCGACTGCTTTAGTAAACCATGGTTCCCTTGCTCGACCACTTCCTCCCTGCCTGACAGGTACATACTTATCAAGGACACGTAGTAGCTGTTCCTTGAACACGCTCCACATTTCCATTGTGCCCATCCCCTGCAGTTTTCCTCTCCATCCGATGCATCCTAAGTCTTGCCTCATCGCATCATAATTGCCTTTCCCCCAGATATAACTCTTGCCCTGCGGTATATACCTATCCCTTTCCATCACTAAAGTAAACGTAATGGAATTGTGGTCACTATCACCAAAGTGCTCACCTACCTCCAAATCTAACACCTGTCCTGGTTCATTACCCAGTACCAAATCCAATATGGCCTCGCCTCTCGTTGGCCTATCTACATACTGTGTCAGGAAACCCTCCTGCACACATTAGACAAAAACAGACCCATCTAAAGTACTCGAACTATAGCATTTCCAGTCAATATTTGGAAAGTTAAAGTCCCCCATAACAACTACCCTGTTGCTTTCGCTCCTATCCAGAATCATCTTTGCAATCCTTTCCTTTACATCTCTGGAACTTTTCGGAGGCCTATAGAAAACCCCTAACAGGGTGACCTCTCCCTTCCTGTTTCTAACCTCAGCCCATACTACCTCAGTAGACGAGTCCTCATCAAACGTCCTTTCTGCCACCGTAATACTGTCCTTGACTAACAATGCCATCCCTCCCCCTCTTTTACCACCTTCCCTGAGCTTACTGAAATATCTAAACCCCGGCACCTGCAACAACCATTCCTGTCCCTGCTCTATCCATGTTTCCGAAATGGCCACAACATCGAAGTCCCAGGTACCAACCCATGCCGCAAGTTCACCCACCTTATTCCGGATGCTCCTGGCATTGAAGAAGACACACTTTAAACCACCTTCCTGCCTGCCGGTACACTCCTGCAACTTTGAAACCTTACTCATGACCTCACTACTCTCAACCTCCTGTATACTGGAGCTACAATTCAGGTTCCTGAGTTCGCAGACTCAGGAATACTTGCTGTAAAGAGATGTCTTGGATAACCACTTTGAGAAACCATGATGTGGAGATGCCGGCGTTGGACTGGGGTGAGCACAGTAAGAAGTTAAAGTCCAACAGGTTTGTTTCGATGTCACAAGCTTTCGGAGCGCTGCTCCTTCCTCAGGTGAAGGAAGGAAGGAGAGGAAGGAGCAGCGCTCCGAAAGCTAGTGACATCGAAACAAACCTGTTGGACTTTAACCTGGTGTTGTAAGACTTCTCACTTTGAGAAAGAAAGACCCTTCAGGGCCCAGCTTGTAGATTCTTGCCCATCTCAACTCACTGTTTAAACTGCTAGCCTTGGAAATTGCTCCTATTCTGTTCACAGGTAAATCTTTAACTCACCGTCTTGCGACCAGCTACTTCTGGTCTGTCCCCAGTCAAATCTTGAACTGAACTGTTTGGAAAGAAACTGTTTGACTCTCTACAGACCGATCTAATCTCACTACATCGAGAGCAGCAGCTTGTCTGGTAACATCCCAATCTAGAACTTTTTAAACTGCAGAAACGTCTTCAGCCCTGGCTCCTCCCAGTAACTACATCACCTTCCTAAAGCTAAGCACAATGGGCGGGTTATCCATCCCGTTTTCTGGTGCGCGCACTCCCACCGGCAGCGGGATTCTCCGTCCCACCAGCCGGCCAATTGGGAAACAGGCGTCGTGGCTGATCAGGGTGCGAGAGGAGGTAAGGATGTTCCCAATGGCACAGCCGCGGGCTGCCGGTCCTGTCACTGGCTGGGGAGGGGGAGGGGTGGACGTCAGCCAGGGCCGGGGGGGGGGGGGTGAGTAGCGTGGGGCGACCAGTGGGTGGACTGGGTGATGGGATGTCTCCTGGGACAGGGACCACCAATGCTGCGGCCTGCAAGGCAGCCATCCAGCTGCGCACACCACTGACCACCCACCGGGGCGCATGGTTGCATGGAGCCATACCCCCGGTGATGGGCGCTGTGTGGGTGCTGGGGGCTGTGTGGGTGCTGGGGGCTGTGTGGGTGCTGGGGGCTGTGTGGGTGCTGGGGGCTGTGTGGGTGCTGGGTGGGTGCTGTGTGGGTGCTGGGTGCGGTGTGGGTGCTGGGTGCGGTGTGGGTGCTGGGTGCGGTGTGGGTGCTGGGTGCGGTGTGGGTGCTGGGTGCGGTGTGGGGGCTGGGTGCGGTGTGGGTGCTGGGAACTGGGTGCTGTGTGGGGGCTGGGTGCTGTGTGGGGGCTGGGTGGGTTGGTGCTGTGTGGGTGCTGGCTGGGTGCTGGGTGGGGGCTGTGTGGGTTGTTGCTGTGTGGGTGCGGTGTGGGGGCTGTGTGGGTGCTGGGTGCGGTGTGGGTGCTGGGTGCTGTGTGGGTGGCTGGGTGCGGTGTGGGTGCTGTGTGGGTTGGTGCTGTGTGGGTGCTGGCTGGGTGCTGGGTGGGGGCTGTGTGGGTTGTTGCTGTGTGGGTGCGGTGTGGGTGCTTGCTGGGGGCTGTGTGGGTGCTGGGTGCTGTGTGCTGTGTGGGTGCTGGGGGCTGGGTGCTGTGTGGGTGCTGGAGGCTGGGTGCTGTGTGGGTGCTGGGTACTGTGTGGGTGCTGGGGGCTGTGTGGGTGCTGGGGGCTGTGTGGGTGCTGTGTGGGGGCTGTGTGGGTGCTGGGTGCGGTGTGGGTGTTGGGTGCTGTGTGGGGGCTGGGTGCGGTGTGGGTGCTGGGGGCTGGGTGCTGTGTGGGGGCTGGGTGCTGTGTGGGGGCTGTGTGGGTTGGTGCTGTGTGGGTGCTGGCTGGGTGCTGGGTGGGGGCTGTGTGGGTTGTTGCTGTGTGGGTGCGGTGTGGGTGCTTGCTGGGGGCTGTGTGGGTGCTGTGTGGGTGCTGGCTGGGTGCTGAGTGGGTGCTGTGTGCTGTGTGCTGTGTGGGTGCTGGAGGCTGGGTGCTGTGTGGGTGCTGGGTGCTGTGTGGGTGCTGGGTGCGGTGTGGGTGCTGGGGGCTGTGTGGGTGCTGGGTGCGGTGTGGGCGCTGGGGGCTGTGTGGGTGCTGGGTGCTGTGTGGGGGCTGTGTGGGTGCTGGGTGCGGTGTGGGTGCTGTGTGGGGGCTAGGTGCGGTGTGGGTGCTGGGGGCTGTGTGGGTGCTGGGTGCTGTGTAGGGGCTGGGTGCGGTGTGGGGGCTGGGTGCGGTGTGGGTGCTGTGTGGGTGCTGGGGCTGTGTGGGGGCTGTGTGCTGTGTGGGGGCTGTGTGGGTGCTGTGTGGGTGCGGTGTGGGTGCTGGGTGGGTGCTGTGTGGGTGCTGGGTGCTGTGTGGGTGCTGGGTGGGGGCTGGGTGCTGTGTGGGGGCTGGGTGCTGTGTGGGGGCTGTGTGGGTGCGGTGTGGGTGCGGTGTGGGTGCCGGGTGGGTGCGGTGTGGGTGCTGTGTGGGTGTTGGGTGCTGTGTGGGTGCTGGGTGGGGGCTGGGTGCTGGGTGGGGGCTCGGTGCTGTGTGGGGGCTGTGTGGGTGCTGGCTGGGTGCGGTGTGGGTGCTGTGAGGGTGCTGGCTGGGTGGATGCTGGGTGGGGGCTGGGTGCTGTGTGGGGGCTGTGTGGGTGCTGTGTGGGTGCTGGCTGGGTGCGGTGTGGGTGCTGTGAGGGTGGTGGCTGGCTGGGTGCTGGGTGGGGGCTGGGGGGTGGGGGCTGGCTGGGTGGGGGCTGGCTGGGTGCGGTGTGGGTGCTGTGAGGGTGCTGGCTGGGTGCTGGCTGGCTGGGTGCTGGGTGGGGGCTGGGTGGTGGGTGCTGGCTGGGTGCGGTGTGGGTGCTGTGAGGGTGCTGGCTGGCTGGGTGCTGGGTGGGGGCTGGGGGGTGGGGGCTGGCTGGGTGCTGGCTGGGTGCTGGGTGGGGGCTGGGGGGTGGGGGCTGGCTGGGTGCTGGCTGGGTGGATGCTGGGTGGGGGCTGGCTGGGTGCTGGCTGGGTGCGGTGTGGGTGCTGTGAGGGTGCTGGCTGGGTGCTGGGTGCTGGCTGGCTGGGTGCTGGGTGGGGGCTGGGGGGTGGGGGCTGGCTGGGTGCTGTGAGGGTGCTGGGCGCTGGCTGGGTGCTGTGAGGGTGCTGTGTGGGTGCTGGGTGCTGGCTGGGTGCGGTGTGGGGGCTGGGTGGGTGCTGGCTGGGTGCTGTGAGGGTGCTGGGTGCTGTGAGGGTGCTGTGTGGGGGCTAGGTGCGGTGTGGGTGCTGTGTGGGTGCTGGGGGCTGTGTGCTGTGTGGGTGCTGGGTGCTGTGTGGGTGCTGGGTGCGGTGTGGGTGCTGTGTGGGTGCTGGGGCTGTGTGGGGGCTGTGTGCTGTGTGGGGGCTGTGTGGGTGCTGTGTGGGTGCGGTGTGGGTGCTGGGTGGGTGCTGTGTGGGTGCGGTGTGGGTGCTGGGTGCTGTGTGGGTGCTGGGTGGGGGCTGTGTGCTGTGTGGGGGCTGGGTGCTGTGTGGGGGCTGTGTGGGTGCTGGCTGGGTGCGGTGTGGGTGCCGGGTGGGTGCTGGGTGGGTGCGGTGTGGGTGCTGTGTGGGTGCTGGGTGCTGTGTGGGTGCTGGGTGGGGGCTGGGTGCTGGGTGGGGGCTCGGTGCTGTGTGGGGGCTGTGTGGGTGCTGGCCGGGTGCTGTGAGGGTGCTGGCTGGGTGGATGCTGGGTGGGGGCTGGGTGCTGTGTGGGGGTTGTGTGGGTGCTGGCTGGGTGCGGTGTGGGTGCTGTGAGGGTGCTGGCTGGCTGGGTGGGGGCTGGGGGGTGGGGGCTGGCTGGGTGCTGGCTGGGTGGGGGCTGGCTGGGTGCTGGGTGGGGGCTGGGGGGTGGGGGCTGGCTGGGTGCTGGCTGGGTGGATGCTGGGTGGGGGCTGGCTGGGTGCTGGCTGGGTGCGGTGTGGGTGCTGTGAGGGTGCTGGCTGGGTGCTGGCTGGCTGGGTGCTGGGTGGGGGCTGGGGGGTGGGGGCTGGCTGGGTGCTGGCTGGGTGGGGGCTGGCTGGGGGCTGGCTGGGTGCTGGCTGGGTGCGGTGTGGGTGCTGTGAGGGTGCTGGCTGGGTGCTGGCTGGCTGGGTGCTGGGTGGGGGCTGGGGGGTGGGGGCTGGCTGGGTGCTGTGAGGGTGCTGGGTGCTGTCTGGCTGGGTGCTGTGAGGGTGCTGGCTGGGTGCTGTGAGGGTGCTGTGTGGGTGCTGTGTGGGTGCTGGGTGCTGGCTGGGTGCGGTGTGGGGGCTGGGTGGGTGCTGGCTGGGTGCTGTGAGGGTGCTGGGTGCTGTGAGGGTGCTGGCTGGCTGGGTGCTGGCTGGGTGCTGGCTGGCTGGGTGCTGTGAGGGTACTGGGTGCTGTGAGGGTGCTGGCTGGCTGGGTGCTGGCTGGGTGCTGGCTGGCTGGGTGCTGTGAGAGGGCTGGGTGCTGGCTGGCTGGGTGCTGTGAGGTTGCTGGGTGCTGGCTGGGTGCTGGCTGGCTGGGTGCTGTGAGGGTGCTGGCTGGGTGCTGTGAGGGTGCTGGCTGGGTGCTGTGAGGGTGCTGGCTGGGTGCTGGGTGCTGGCTGGCTGGGGGCTGTGTGGGTGCTGGCTGGGTGCTGGGTGCTGGCTGGGGGCTGTGTGGGTGCTGGCTGGGTGCTGGCTGGCTGGGGGCTGTGTGGGTGCTGGCTGGGTGCTGGGTGCTGGCTGGGGGCTGTGTGGGTGCTGGCTGGGTGCGGTGAGGGGGCTGGGTGCTGTGAGGGTGCTGGCTGGGTGCTGGGTGCTGGCTGGCTGGGGGCTGTGTGGGTGCTGGCTGGGTGCTGGGTGCTGGCTGGGGGCTGTGTGGGTGCTGACTGGGTGCTGGCTGGCTGGGGGCTGTGTGGGTGCTGGCTGGGTGCTGGGTGCTGGCTGGGGGCTGTGTGGGTGCTGGCTGGGTGCGGTGAGGGGGCTGGGTGCTGTGAGGGGGCTGTGAGGGTGCTGGCTGGGTGCTGGGTGCTGGGTGGGTGCTGGCTGGCTGGGTGCTGGGTGGGGGCTGGGTGCTGTGAGGGTGCTGGGTGCTGGCTGGGGCTGTGTGGGTGCTGGCTGGGTGCTGGCTGGCTGGGTGCTGTGAGGGTGGGGGCTGGGTGCTGGCTGGGGGCTGTGTGGGTGCTGGCTGGGTGCTGGCTGGCTGGGGGCTGTGTGGGTGCTGGCTGGGTGCTGGCTGGGTGCTGGGTGGGGGCTGGGTGCTGTGAGGGTGCTGGGTGCTGGCTGGGGGCTGTGTGGGTGCTGGCTGGGTGCTGGCTGGCTGGGGGCTGTGTGGGTGCTGGCTGGGTGCTGGCTGGCTGGGTGCTGTGAGGGTGGGGGCTGGGTGCTGGCTGGCTGGGTGCTGGGTGCTGGCTGGCTGGGTGCTGGGTGCTGGCTGGCTGGGTGCTGTGAGGGTGCTGGCTGGGTGCTGTGAGGGTGGGGGCTGGGTGCTGGGTGGGGGCTGGGTGCTGTGAGGGTGCTGGGTGGGTGCTGGGGGCTGGGTCCTGGCTTGCTGGGTGCTGGCTGGGTGCTGGCTGTGAGGGTGCTGGCTGGGTTGGGGCTGGCTGGGTGCTGGGTGGGGGCTGGGTGCTGTGAGGGTGCTGGGTGCTGTGAGGGTGCTGGCTGGGTGCTGGCTGGCTGGGTGCTGTGAGGGTGGGGGCTGGGTGCTGGGTGCTGGGTGCTGTGAGGGTGCTGGCTGGGTGCTGGGTGCTGGCTGGCTGGGTGCTGGGTGCTGGCTGGCTGGGTGCTGGGTGCTGGCTGGCTGGGTGCTGGGTGCTGGGTGGCTGGGTGCTGGGTGCTGGGTGGCTGGGTGCTGGGTGGCTGGGTGCTGGGTGCTGGGTGGCTGGGTGCTGGGTGCTGGGTGGCTGGGAGCTGGGTGCTGTGAGGGTGGGTGCTGGGTGCTGGCTGGCTGGGTGCTGGGTGCTGGCTGGCTGGGTGCTGGGTGCTGGCTGGCTGGGTGCTGGGTGGCTGGGTGCTGGGTGGCTGGGTGCTGGGTGGCTGGGTGCTGGGTGCTGGGTGGCTGGGAGCTGGGTGCTGTGAGGGTGGGTGCTGGGTGGCTGGGTGCTGGGTGCGGTGCGGTGTCCGCTGCTCTCGGGCGGGGGCGGGGTTGTGGATCTTCCGGGATTCGGGGCCGCTCCGCGGGAGGAGGAAAAGCGGAACCGGAGACTCGAGCGGGAAGGTCACCCCCATTGGTGAGGCTTCAGCTGGGGGGAGAGGGGAGAGGAGGGGGGAGGGAGGGGGAGAGATGGGGGGGGGGGGGAGGGGGAGGGGGAGAGGAGGGGGGGGGAGGGGGAGAGGAGGGGGGGGGGGAGGGGGAGAGGAGGAGGGGGGGGGAGGGGGAGAGGAGGGGGGGGGGAGGGGGAGAGATGGGGGGGAAGGGGGAGAGGAGGGGGGGGGAGGGGGAGAGGAGGGGGGGGGGAGGGGGAGAGGAGGGGGGGGGAGGGGGAGAGGAGGGGGGGGGAGGGGGAGAGGAGGGGGGGGAGGGGGAGAGGAGGGGGGGGAGGGGGAGAGGAGGGGGGGGAGGGGGAGAGGAGGGGGGGAGGGGGAGAGATGGGGGGGAGGGGGAGGGGAGGGGGAGAGATGGGGGGGGAGGGGGAGAGATGGGGGGGGAGGGGGAGGGGGAGAGGAGGGGGAGGGAGGGGGAGGGGGAGAGGAGGGGGGAGAGGAGGGGGGAGGGAGGGGGAGGGAGGGGGAGGGGGGGAGGAGAGGGGGAGGGGGAGAGGAGAGGGGGAGGGGGAGAGGAGAGGGGAGAGGGGGGGGAGAGGGAGGGGGGAGGGAGGGGGAGGGGGGGAGGAGAGGGGGAGGGGGGGAGGAGAGGGGGAGGGGGAGAGGAGAGGGGAGAGGGGGAGAGGAGGGGGAGAGGGGGAGGGGAGAGGGGGAGAGGGGGGGAGGAGAGGGGGGGAGGGGGGAGAGGAGAGGGGGGGAGGGGGGAGAGGAGAGGGGGGGGGAGGGGGGAGAGGAGAGGGGGGGGAGGGGGGAGAGGAGAGGGGGGAGGGGGGAGAGGAGAGGGGGGGAGAGGAGAGGGGGGGGAGAGGGGGGGGAGAGGAGAGGGGGGGAGGGGGAGAGGAGAGGGGGGAGAGGGGGAGAGGAGGGGGGGGAGAGGGGGAGAGGAGGGGGGGGAGAGGGGAGAGGAGGGGGGGAGAGGGGGAGAGGAGGGGGGAGAGGGGGAGAGGAGGGGGGAGAGGAGGGGGAGGGGGGAGAGGAGGGGGGAGGGGGGAGACAGGGGGGGAGGGGAGGGGGGAGGGGAGGGGGGGAGGGAGGGGGAGAGAGGAGGGGGGAGGAGAGGGGGGAGGAGGGGGAGAGGAGAGGAGGGGGAGGGAAGAGAGGAGAGGAGGGGGAGGGGGAGAGGAGGGTGGGAGAGGAGAGGGGAGAGGGGGAGAGGAGGGGGGGAGAGGGGGAGAGGAGGGGGGGAGAGGGGGGGAGAGGGGGGAGGGGGTAGAGGAGGGGGGAGGGGGGGAGACAGGAGGGGGGAGAGAGGGGGAGGGGGGAGGGGGAGAGGAGGGGGGAGGGGGAGAGGAGGGGGGAGGGGGAGAGGAGGGGGGAGAGAGGAGGGGAGAGGAGAGGGGGGAGGAGGGGGAGAGGAGAGGAGGGGGAGGGGGGAGAGGAGGGTGGGAGAGGGGAGTGGAGGGGGGAGGGGAGAGGAGGGGGGAGAGGAGAGAGGAGGGGGGAGAGGAGAGAGGAGGGGGGAGAGGGGAAGAGGAGGGAGGGGGAGGGGGGAGGGGAGGGAGGAGAGGAGGGGGAGGGGAGGGGAGGGGGGAGAGGAGGGAGGGGGAGAGGAGGGGGTGGGGGAAAGGGGGAGGGGGAAGGGGGAAAGGGGGAGGGGGGAGAGGAGGGGGGAGAGGGGCGAGGAAGGGGAGGGGGGTAGAGGAGGGGGAGGGGGAGGGATGTAGAGGGGGAGGGGGTAGAGGGGAGGGAGAGGGGGGAGGGAGAGGGGGAGGGAGAGGGGGGAGGGAGAGGGGGGAGGGAGAGGGAGAGGGGGAGGGGAGGGAGAGGGGAGGGGGTGGGGGGAAGGAGAGGGGGAGGGGAAGGAGAGGGGGAAGGGGGAGGGGAGAGGGAGAGGGGGGAGGGGGGAAGGAGAGAGGGGAGAGTGGGAGAAGTGGGGGGGAGGGGGAGGGGAAAGGGGGGAAGAAGAGGCGGGGTGGGGAAGAAGAGGGGGAGGAAGAGGGGGGAAGAACAAAGAACAATACAGCACAGGACCAGGCCCTTCGGCCCTCCAAGCCTGCGCCGAACATGGCACCTGCCTAAACTAAAACAGTCTGCACTTACGGAGTCCGTATCCTTCCACTCCCACCCTACTCATATGTTTGACTAGATGGCCCTTAAATGCTGCAATCGTACCTGTTCCCACCCGCTCCCCAGGAAGCGTGCTCCATATATTTACCACCCTCTGTAAAAAAACTTGCCTCACACATCTCTTCTAAACTTTTCCCCGCGCACTTTATACCCATGTCCCCTCGTACTTGACTCTCCGACCTAGGAAATAGCATCTGACTATCCACTCTGTCCTTGCCTCTCATAAACTTGTAGACCTCTATCAGGTTGCCCCTTAACCTCCGTCGTTCCAGTGAGAACAGACAGAGTTTATCTAACCTCTCCTCATAGCTAATGCCCTCCATACCAGGCAACATCCTAGTAAACCGGTTCTGTACCCTCTCCAAAGCATCCTCTCCAAAGCATCTTCTGGTAGTGCGGCGACCAGAATTGCACACAATATTCCAAATGAGGCCTAACTCAAGGTCCTGCACAGCTGCAACATGACTTGCCAATTTTTATATTCAACGCTCCGACCGATGAAGGCCAGCATGCCGTATGCCTTCTTGACCACCGTATCCACTTGCGTTGCCACTTTCAGGGTTCGACACGCACGCCCAGATCTCTCTGTCAGTACTCGCAAGAATTCTACCATTTATTGTGTAATTCCTACATGCATTGGACCTTCCAAAGAGCATTACCTCCCACTTGTCCGGATTAAACTCCATCTGCCATTTCTCCGCCCATGACTCCAACCAGTTTATATCCTGCTGTATCCTCTGACAATCCTCTTCACTATCCGCAACTCCACCAATATTTGTGTCGTCTGCAAACTTACTAATCAGACCAACTACATTTTTCTCCAAATCATTTATATACACTGCAAACAGCAAACGTCCCAGCACTGATCCGTGTGGAACATCACGAGTCACAGCCCTCCAATTAGAAAAGCACTCTTCTACTTCTATCCTCTGTCTTCTGTGCCCAAGCCAGTTCTGTATCAACTTGCCAGCTCTCCTCTGATCCCATGTGACTTCACCTTTTGTACCAGTCTATCATGAGATACCTTGTCAAACGCTTTACTGAAGTCCATGTATACAACATCTACTGCCTTTCTCTCATCTCATCTTTGTCACTTCCACGAAAAAGTCAATCAAATTAGTGAGGCACGACCTCCCCGTCACAAAACCATGCTGTCCATCACTAATAAGTCCATTTGTTTCCAAATGTGAATAAATCCTATCTCTCAGAATCGTTTCCAATAGTTTCCCTACCACTGACGTAAGGCTCACTAACCTATAATTTCGTGGATTATTCCTGCTGCCCTTCTTAAACAATGGAACAGCACTGGCTACTCTCCAGTCCTCTGGAACTTCACCTGTAGTCAATGAGGATACAAAAATTAATGTCAAGGCCTCAGCAATTTGCTCCCTTGCCTCCCGCAGTATTCTGGTATAGATCCCATCAGGCCCTGGGGACGTACCTACTTTACTGCATTTTAAGATGCCCAACACCTCCTCTTTATTAATATAAACCTGACTCAGAATATCTACACATTCTACCCTATACTCCTCATCCACGGAGTCCTTCTCTTTGGTGAACACTGAGGCAAAGTATTCATTTAGTATCTCTCCCATTTCCTCTGGTTGCATACATAGATTCCCTCCAGTATCCTTGAATGGACCAACCCTTTCTCTGGCTATCCTCTTGCTCTTTATATATGTATAAAACGCCTTAGGATTTTCCTTAATCCTGTTTGCTAATTGGTAGACATTTTAGTTGCTGTGATATGAAGAGTCTAAAGTTCTGTTCCTTTTTCACAAACACACATTTATTTCATTCCAACAGACTTTGCCCCAAACTCTAACTACACATCACCTGACAGAGGCCACCTGAAGCCCCTTTACATATCAGTGTCAATTAATGGATACTTAACATAAATGAGACAACTAATTGCAATGTCTCTTCACCCATTAATTAACAGTCTCTCCTTCCTTGGAGAAAAAAATAATTAGGTGAAAACAAAATTTCAAGAAACTCAAAAACCCACATGATTTCTCCCCCCCTTTTTTCAGTTTTGTTTTGGACGAGAAGGATAAAAAAACAGTCACAGAAACAAGCGCCCTTCATTAACAATATCCAAAAGTTTTTGTGAACTCGCCCCTCTTTTCGTAAAACAGTCTGACAGTTGATAGCTATTGTCGACCCATTTAATTTTTTGTTATTTCCCTCTGTCCAACATCTGCTTCAAACTTGCGATGTCTATCCATATCCTCTTTTCATTGACACTTTTTGTATAGTGCACATTTTCCCACAGGGATTTATTGTCAATGTGACAGTCAATAGGTATATTACCCAAATCACCTATTCCCCAAATTTCTGTCAATATCTGACTTATACAAAAGGCCATATCCACCGCCTCTACAAGGCTTAACGTCTCAGAAGCCAAAGTGCTTTTTATTACTCTCCTTATTTTCTTTGTTTCCCACTCAAGCGGGCAACATTTACCATTGTTCTCCAAAAGGAAAATTATAAAGCCTCCTGCGCTTGAAACCCCATCACATAAATTTGCGTAGGACGCATCACTATAAACTATAAGTTTCAAGTGCCTAAGGTCACCTAAAACCAGGAACTTCAAAACACACTCCTGCATTTTTAGTTTGGCCAACGCTTTATTTACTCTTATTATATCTTCCACTTTGGGATCATTCATTTTTGCACTTAACTCTAAGACATCAAAACTTACGTCCGGTCTAGTCTGTCTACCTAACCAGTTCAGTTGCCCAATTAAACTTCGCAGTTGCTCTTTTTCTATCTTTGAAACCATTGCATCTTTTTGTGAAACTCAGCCACGACTAATTGCTATTGGGCTGATGCTTTCCAAATAAGATTGCTGACGTAAAGTTGCCCCTTACTTAGTCTGTCCAATTTCCAGTCCAATATATTTAAATGCACCGGAAGCCTGACTTCCAACCCTGAATTCTTTCCTCAAACCAGAGATTACAATAGCTTCAAAATCACTAGTCCCACCCCACAATAAAATTATCGACATGCATCATAAAGATGCCAGAAAGATTTCCTTTATAGTGCCAGTAAAACATTGCAGGATCTGCTTTCAATTGGCAACAGCCTAACTTTAACAAAACTGACCGTACCAAAAAATACCAGTCTCTAGATGCATCATTTAATCCATATACACATTTGTTCAACTTCCAGAGTACCCCTTCTGTGTTAGCTGCTTCTTTAGGAGGACGGAGAAAAATATCTTTCTGAAGCTGTTGCCCCTGCAAAAAGGCAGCTTTTATATCTATATATTTGCATTCCCATGCCTTTGTGGCTAATAGAGCCAAGAAGATCTTTAAAATACCCTTTCCTGCTGTAGGTGAATCTACCCTTAAATCCTGAGCTTCTAAGTTTTCTTCAAATCCCCTTCCCACAAGCCTGGCCTTTGCCTTATAAGTTCCATCCGGAAGAACCTTTTCCGTGCAAATCCATCTGTGGGATAGAGCTCTTTGTCCCCTATCCGATACTTCCGTGTATACCCCAAATTCACCCAACTATGCAATTCTTGCTGTTTAGCATCTTTGATAACTTTTTCATCTAATTTATTTGAAGCCACCAAAATCTCACGTGCATGTGGGCTTCTACTCCTATTAGTATTCGTAGTCCTACTCATGTTCCAAGATCTTGATAAACTACGTCCCCTCTCCCGCCTGGTATCTCGTTCTGCACCGCTGCTGCTTGATCTTTCCCTTCTGCTGTGGGATGTCCTTTCAATAGTTCTCAACCTTTTCCTGCGGACCTGTTCACTATCCGATGTACTATCTGAACTGGCACTGCGTTTCTGTGCACTCCATTTTTGAACTTCGTTTTCCCAATCCATTGTATTGACTCCTTCCCCTGAATGCTGTCCATTCAACCAATGTTTATACTTTCCAGTGGCCTTCCCTGCTCTACTAATAACAATTGCATCCTTCCATTGACTAGACCCTTCAGGCAAGTATGTCACTTTTGTACCAACTTTTGGCAGTTGCCCTTTCGAAAAATGGCCTGTTCTAATTCATCAGAAGTGTTGTGTTCCTCTACAGAAACCCTGTCTATATCAGTTAACTGGTCCTCATAGTTCTGTAACACATGCATACCAGATGACTGGTTCCTCGTCATGTCTGTCTGCTCTGTCTAAATTTGAAAATTTGTAATCTGTACCCCTATGGGGTTGTTTAGCACAGGGCTAAATCGCTGGCCTTGAAAGCAGACCAAGGCAGGCCAGCAGTACGGTTCAATTCCCATACCAGCCTCCCCGAACAGGCGCCGGAATGTGGCGACTAGGGGCTTTTCACAGTAACTTCACTTGAAGCCTACTTGTGACAATAAGCGAGTTTCATTTCATTTTCATTTCATTATCCTTGATGAATGTACCCTAACAGTTTAATTACCATGTTGCAAAATAATTGTTTTGCCATCTATGCCTCTGATCTTCCCTGGGCCTTTCAATTCATTAGAATTGTCTCTCTTATAGTATACCATGCCTCCTTGCTGAAAAACGGCATCTGATGGCCGTACGTGAAATCTTAAAGCTCTGCGAATTCTTTCAGAGACTTCTGCTTCCAAAAAAGCTTTTCTACTGCTATGTAATGCATTTAAATGTTCAGAGAACCAGAGCTAATTGTAGTCCCCTCCCAAGCTGGAGGCTGGTCATCCAAAATGGACAGAATTTTAGGATTTCTACCAAACACTAATTGTTAAGTACTATAGCCCCCAACCATCTGCAATGAATTCTTTGCATGTACCGCCCATGCTAAAGCTGAATTTAGCCTGCAATTTGGTCGATCTGCCAACATTTTCTGAAGCATGTCATCGATGACAGCATGATTTCTTTCACAGACACCATTACTAAATGGGCTTTCTGCAGCCGTATTCATAACTCTGATATTCATGTTTTCACACATATCCCTAAACTCACCATTAGCAAATTCTCCCCCATTGTCAGTAAATAATTTTGCCGGTGGACCCATTCCTGTCCCTATCCATTTTTCCACGATTTGATCCAGAATTCCTCTCTTTTCTTTACTTCGTACAATCGTTGATTGACGAAATCTGGTTGCTAAATCTACAAAATGCAAAATAAATATATTATTTGCTTTATCCCAGATCTCAAGGTCCAGGACCACAATGTTGTTAAAATCCCTGGCCAAAGGTAGGGCTACTATCAGTCGTGCTGGTGTTCTTCTGTACTTCCTACAAACTTCACAGCTGTCACTAACATGTTCTATCAGTTTAGTATAGTCATCATCCCTTACCCCTGCATCCTTTAATACATTTTTCAGCCTCCAAGGAGACAGATGTGCAAATTGCCTATGCAGTTTTAATACCACAAGCTTTTTATCAGCTAAAGGCCCATTTTCAACTGCCATTAATACATCCTTAACCACTCTACTTGAAATATTATTTGTCAGTAATGGAATACAATAGTGTCCCAACTGTGTAAATTGTAAATCCACCGTCTTTCCAAAAACTGTTGCCTTATCCTGTTCCATATCCAGTTTCATGTGTGCTTTCTTCATCGACGGTCTGCTCAGAAGCAAAGGTATCTCACTTGATACAACATCCGTGCCGATGAAATGATTCACTCCGGCAATATTGCAAGGGATCACCACTCTTTTCAGCGACTTCAGAGTATTATCATCCCCAAGCCTGAAACTTGTGGAACTTTCAAATTCCTTAACCTTGTTACGATTTTCAGCATTCAAGGAGTCCAGATAACATTTTAATCAGTCAATTCCACACACAGTAGATGTGCAGCCAATGTCCAATACAGCACAGTTGAAGGATTCTGCAACCAACACCCTCATTACTGCTTGTCAATAGGACAATGCCTTCTTTCTGGTCACTATCTAATTCCTCTTCTGACTCTTCCGTGTCATGTGTCGCTTCAAACACTCTATCATAATGAGTTGGACAGTTGAAAGCATAATGGTATTGAGAGTCACATCGAAAACATTGATTTATCATGCCCCGTGCATTTCTGGGGTTCATCTTCCTATTGTAAGTTCTAACTGGGGTCCTGTCTTCAGAATTTCCTTGTCTTGGTCTCCTTCTATAGTCTTGAGCCCTGTTCGTAGCCATACGATTTCGCCATCCTGTTAGTAGTGTATCTTTCATATTCTGCCTTATTGCAGGCTGACCTATTTGGGGTCATCAGAATCGAATGTTTCCCCAGAAACTTTTGTAAAGCTTTTGTCATCTGTTCGAATAAGGTATCATTATCAGTAAACTGAACTCCTGTCAAAACCAGGAGCCTATCCATGTTGCTCACTCTAGCACAGTCAAGTAATTTAAAGGCCAACACAGACTGTGGAAATTCCAGGTTGTGTTTCTGCAGCCTTTTATATAATCTGCCAAATTCCATTATATAGTCTTCCATGGAGATATCCTCCATTTTCCAGAACTTACCAAAATCCGACCATGCTTCATACGCACTTAACAAGTCATCTTTCTTATAAATCTTATCCATATAATGTAATAAAGTCTCCAGACCTTCTGAGTCTATCTCTTCCAATTCCAGTTCAGAAAGCACTTTGTTTCGGATTTTACTGCCATATGGTAGAGAAAGAGCCAATGCCATACCTTGTTTTCTCTTTCCCAAAGCAGTTACCTTAGTCCACATAACTACTGCACTTCTCCATTGGTCGTACGATCCCCTTTCAGAAAATAAGGGAGGATAGTCATATCCAGCCATCTTTATCCTGGGTTCAGCCATATATCCCTTTTTCTTTTCTCACTCACTCCTTGGTTTGATCTGGTAAGTTGTATCTTTCAACCCTTCACATTTACACAGCAACCATCCTCTGCTGCCAATTGTTAGACGTTTTAGTTGCTGTGAGATGAAGAGTCTAAAGTTCTGTTCCTTTTTCACCAACACACATTTATTTCATTCCAACAGCCTTTGCACAAAACTCTAACTACACATCACCTGCCAGAGGCCACCTGAAGCCCCTTTACATATCAGTGTCAATTAATGGATACTTAACATGAATGAGACAACTAATTGCAATGTTTCTTAACCCATTACTTAACATTTGATATTTCATGACCCCTTTTAGCTTTCCTAACTCCTACCTTAAGTTCCTTCCTACTCGCTTTACATTTTTCAAGGGCTTCATCTGTCCTAAGCCTTTTAGACCTTTTTCTTTGTGACAAGATTCACAATATCCCTCATTATCCAGGGTTCCCGATACTTGCCACCCTTATCTTTCGTCCTCACAGGTACATGCCGGTCCTGAATTCTAATTAACTGACATTTGAAAGCCTCCCAGATGCCGGATGTTGATTTTCCCTCAAACAGCCTCGCCCAGTCAACACTCTCCAGATCCTGCCTAATGCTGTTGTAATCGGCCTTCTCCCCGCCCCCCCTCCACCCCCCCCCCCCAGCCTAACACCTTCACCTGAGCACCACACTCGTCCTTTTCCAAAATCTGGTTCAGCTCAGTGGGCTAGACAGCTGGTTTGTAATGCAGAACAAGGCCAGCAGCACGGGTTCAATTCCCGGACCAGCTCATTACCCGAACAGGCGCTGGAATGTGGCGACTAGGGGCTTTTCACAGTAACTTCAATGCAGTGTTAATGTAAGCCTACTTGTGACAATAAAATATTATTATTAGTATATGCAGCTTAAAACTTACAGAATTGTGATCACTGTCCCGAAATGATCTCCTACTGAAACTTCGATCACCTGTCCGGGCTCATTCCCCAGCATCAGGACTAATATGGCCCCTTCCCGATTTGGGCTATTTACATATTGTTTCAGGAAATAGAATGGATAGAATTTACAGGGCAGAAGGAAGCCATTCGGCCCATCGAGTCTGCACCGGCTCTTTGAAAGAGCACCCTACCCAAGCCCACACCTCCACCTTATCCCCATAACCCAGTAAACCCATCCAACACTAAGGGCAATTTTGGACACTAAGGGCAATTTAGCATGGCCAATCCACCTAACCTGCACATCTTTGGGCTGCGGGAGGAAACCGGAGCACCCGGAGGAAACCCGCGCACACACGGGGAGAACGTGCAGACTCCCCACAGACGGTGACCCAAGTCGGGAATCGAACCTGGGACCCTGGAGCTGTAAAGCAATTGTGCTAACCACCATGCTACCGTGCTGCCCTGGGTGCTGTCTGGGTGCAATCTGGATGGTGGGCAGGAAGGGGGCAGTCACTATGATGGGGGTGTACTACAGCCCTCCCAACAGCGCATGGGAAGTTGAAGAAGTAAGCAGATTCTGGATAGATGTAAAAATTATAAGGTTGTTGTAGTGGGAGACAAACAAGAACAAAGAACAAAGAAATGTGCAGCACAGGAACAGGCCCTTCGGCCCTCCAAGCCCGTGCCAACCATGCTGCCCGACTAAACTACAATCTTCTACACTTCCTGGGTCCGTATCCCTCTATGCCCATCCTATTCATGTATTTGTCAAGATGCCCCTTAAATGTCACTATCGTCCCTGCTTCCACCACCTCCTCCGGCAGCGAGTTCCAGGCACCCACTACACTCTGTGTAAAAAACTTGCCTCATACATCTCCTCTAAACCTTGCCCCTCGCACCTTAAACCTATGCCCCCTAGTAATTGACCCCTCTACCCTGGGGAAAAGCCTCTGACTATCCACTCTGTCTATGCCCCTCATAATTTTGTAGACCTCTATCAGGTCGCCCCTCAACCTCCGTCGTTCCAGTGAGAACAAACCGAGTTTATTCAACCGCTCCTCATAGCTAATGCCCTCCATACCAGGCAACGTTCTGGTAAATCTCTTCTGCACCCTCTCTAAAGCCTCCACATCCTTCTGGCAGTGTGGCGACCAGAATTCAACACTATACTCCAAGTGTGGCCTAACTAAGGTTCTATACAGCTGCAACATGACTTGCCAATTCTTATACTCAATGCCCCGGCCAATGAAGGCAAGCATGCCATATGCCTTCTTGACCACCTTCTCCACCTGTGTTGCCCCTTTCAGTGACCTGTGGACCTGTACACCTAGATCTCTCTGACTTTCAATACTCTTGAGGGTTCTACCATTCACTGTATATTCCCTACCTGCATTAGCCCTTCCAAAATGCATTACCTCACATTTGTCCGGATTAAACTCCATCTGCCATCTCTCCGCCCAAGTCTCCAAACAATCTAAATCCTGCTGTATCCTCTGACAGTCCTCATTGCTCTCCGCAATTCCACCAACCTTTGTGTCGTCTGAAAACTTACTAATCAGACCAGTTACATTTTCCTCCAAATCATTTATATATACTACAAACAGCAAAGGTCCCAGCACTGATCCCTGCGGAACACCACTAGTCACAGCCCTCCAATTAGAAAAGCATCCTTCCATTGCTACTCTCTGCCTTCCATGACCTAGCCAGTTCTGTATCCACCTTGCCAGCTCACCCCTGATCCCGTGTGACTTCACCTTTTGTACTAGTCTACCATGAGGGACCTTGTCAAAGGCCTTACTGAAGTCCATATAGACAACATCTACTTCCCTACCTGCATCAATCATCTTAGTGACCTCCTCGAAAAACTCTTATCAAGTTAGTGAGACACGACCTCCCCTTCACAAAACCATGCTGCCTCTCACTAATACGTCCATTTGCTTCCAAATGGGAGTAGATCCTGTCTCAAAAAATTCTCTCCAGTAATTTCCCTACCACTGACGTAAGGCTCACCAGCCTGTAGTTCCCTGGATTATCCTTGCTACCCTTCTTAAACAGAGGAACAACATTGGCTATTCTCCAGTCCTGCGGGACATCAGCTGAAGACAGTGAGGATCCAAAGATTTTTGTCAAGGCCTCAGCAATTTCCTCTCTAGCCTCCTTCAGTATTCTGGGGTAGATCCCATCAAGCCCTGGGGACTTATCTACCTTAATATTTTTCAAGACGCCCAACACCTCGTCTTTTTGGATCTCAATGTGACCCAGGCTATCTACACACCCTTCTCCAGACTCAACGTCTACCAATTCCTTCTCTTTGGTAAATACTGATGCAAAGTATTCATTTAGTACTCACCCATTTCCTCTGGCTCCACACATAGATTCCTTTGCCTATCCTTCAGTGGGCCAACCCTTTCCCTGACTACCCTCTTGCTTTTTATGTACGTGTAAAAAACCTTGGGATGTTCCTTAAGCCTATTTGCCAATGACTTTTCGTGACCCCTTCTAGCCCCCCTGACTCCTTGCTTAAGTTCCTTCCTACTTTCCTTATATCCCTCGCAGGCTTCTTCTGTTCCCAGCCTTTTAGCCCTGACAAATGCCTCATTTTTCTTTTTGACGAGGCCTATAATATCTCTCGTTATCCAAGGTTCCCGAAAATTGCTGTTTTTATCCTTCTTCCTCACAGGAACATGCCGGTCCTGAATTCCTATCAACTGACACTTGAAAGCCTCCCACATGTCAGATGTTGATTTACCCTCAAACATCCGCCCCCAATCTACGTTCTTCAGTTCCCACCTAATATTGTTATAATTAGCCTTCCCCCAATTTAGCACATTCACCCTTGGACCACTCTTATCCTTGTCCACCAGTACTTTAAAACTTAGTGAATTGTGGTCACTGTTCCCGAAATGCTCCCCTACTGAAACTTCTACCACCTGGCCGGGCTCATTCCCCAATACCAGGTCCAGTACAGCCCCTTCCCTAGTTGGACTGTCTACATATTGTTTTAAAAAGCCGTCTTGGATGCTCCTTACAAACTCTATCCCGTCTAAGCCCCTGGCACTAAGTGAGTCCCAGTCAATATTGGGGAAGTTGAAATCTCCCATCACAACAACCCTGTTGTTTTTACTCTGTTCCAAAATCTGTCTACCTATCTGCTCCTCTATCTCCCGCTGGCTGTTGGGAGGCCTGTAGTAAACCCCCAACATTGTGACTGCACCCTTCTTATTCCTGATCTCTACCCATACAGCCTCGCTGCTCTCTGAGGTGTCCTCCCATAGTACAGCTGTGATATTCTCCCTAACCAGTCGCGCAACTCCGCCACCCCTTTTACATCCCCCTCTATCGCGCCTGAAACATCTAAATCCTGGAACGTTTAGCTGCCAATCCTGCCCTTCCCTCAACCAGGTCTCTGTAATGGCAACAACATCATAGTTCCAAGTACTAATCCAAGCTCTAAGTTCATCTGCCTTACCCGTAATGCTTCTTGCATTAAAACATATGCACTTCAGGCCACCAGACCCGCTGTGTTCAGCAACTTCACCCTGTCTGCTCTGCCTCAGAGCCATACTGTCCCTATTCCCTAGTTCTCCCTCAATGCTCTCACCTTCTGACCTATTGCTCCCGTGCCCAGCCCCCTGCCATACTAGTTTAAACCCTCCCGTGTGACACTAGCAAACCTCGCGGCCAGGATATTTATGCCTCTCCAGTTTAGATGCAACCCGTCCTTATATAGGTCACTCCTGCCCCGGAAGAGCTCCCAGTGGTCCAGATAACGGAAACCTTCCCTCCTACACCAGCTGTTTAGCCACGTGTTTAGCTGCTCTATCTTCCTATTTCTAGCCTCACTGGCACGTGGCACAGGGAGTAATCCCAAGATTACAACCCTAGTGGTCCTGTCTTTTAACTTTCTACCTCGCTCCCTGAACTCCTACTGCAGGACGTCATGCCCCTTCCTGCCTATGTCGTTAGTACCAATATGTACAACGACCTCTACCTGTTTGCCCTCCCCCTTCAGGATGCCCTCTACCCGTTCGGAGACATCCTGGACCCTGGCACCAGGGAGGCAACATAACATCCTGGAGTCTCTTTCACGTCCACAGAAGCCCCTATGTGTGCCCCTGACTATAGAGTCCCCTATGACTGTTGGTCTTCTGCGCTTTGACCCTCCCTTCTGAACATCAGAGCCAGCCGTGGTGCCACTGCTCAGGCTGCTGCTGTTTTCCCCTGATAGGCTATCCCCCCCGACAGTATCCAAAGGGGTATACCTGTTCGAGAGGGGGACAATCACAGGGGATTCCTGCACTGGCTGCCTGCCCTTTCTGGTGGTCACCCATTTCTCTGCCTACACCTTGGGTGTGACCACATTTATATAACTGCTATCTATGACGCTTTCCGCCACCTGCATACTCCTCAGTTCATCCAACTGCTGCTCCAACCAAACCATGCGGTCTGTGAGGAGCTCCAGTTGGGTGCAGATGAAGCCATCCGGGACGCTGGAAGCCTCGCGGACCTGCCACATCTCACAGTCAGAGCACTGCACCCCTCTAACTGACATTGCGTCAATTAATTAGTAAATTAAATTTAAAAGTTAAAAAAAAGTTACTGTTAACTATATGTTTCCTAGCACTAGATTTCTACTATAAATGACTTTAATTTTCCTCACATTGACTGGAAATCCCTTCGGGCTAGGGGTCTGGATGGTGAGGAATGTGTTATTTCATAGATTCCATAGAATTTACAGTGCAGAAGGAGGCCATTCGGCCCATCGAGTCTGCACCGGCTCTTGGAAAGAGCACCCTACCCAAGCCCACACCACCCTATCCCCATAACCCAATAACCCCACTCAACCAACACTAAGGGCAATTTAGCACGGCCAATCCACCTAACCTGCACATTTTTGGACTGTGGGAGGAAACCGGAGCACCCGGAGGAAACCCACGCAGACACAGGGAGAAGGTGCGGACTCCGCACAGACAGTGACCCAAGCCGGGAGTCGAACCTGGGACCTGGAGCCGTGAAGCAATTGTGCTAACCACTATGCTACTGTGCTGCCCAAGTGTGTCCAAGAAGGTGTTTGGCACAATATGTGGATAGTCCGACTAGAGAGGGAGCTCTCCTGGGCCTAGTACTAGGGACCGTGTCCGGCCAGTTCATCAAAGTTGCAGTGGGAGAACAGGTGGCGAACAGTGACCACAATTCTGTAAGCTTTCGGATACTTATGCAAAAGGACAAGTGTTGTCCGAGGGTTAAGGTGCTAAATTGGGGGAAGGCTAACTACAACCAGATTAGGCAGGATTTGGAGGCTGTTGTTCGGGATAGGCTGTTCGAGGGTAAATCCACATTTGGCATGTGGGAGTCATTTAAGGAGCACTTGATGGGAATGCAGGACAGGCATGTGCCGGTAAAAAGGAAGGCTAGGAAAGGCAGGATTCAGGAACCATGGATAACCAGGGAAATTGAGATTCTTGTCAAAAAGAAAAAAGATGCATATGTGAGGTACAGGCAACTAAAAACAGATGAAGCACTTGAGGAATACAAGGAAAGTCGAAAAGAGCTCAAGCAGGGAGTTAGGAGGACAAAAAGGGGTCACAAAATGCCCTTGGCAGACAGAATTAAGGAGAAGCCCAAGGTGTTTTATACGTATAATAGGAACAAGAGGGTAGCTAGAGAAAGAGTGGGCCACTCAAGGACAAAGGAGGGATATTATGTGCAGAACCAGAGGAAGTAGGTGAGGTCCTTTATGAGTATTTTGCATCAGTATTCACAAAGGAGAGGGACACGTTGATTGGTGGTGTTTCAGAGGGATGTGTAAACACTTTAGAACAGATCGTTATTACGAGGGAGGGAGTGTGTTAAAAAGCATTAAGGTAGACAAATCCCCAGGGCCAGATGGCATCTCCCAGATTACTGAGGGAGACAAGAGATGAAATCGCTGGGCCTCTGACAGAAACCTTTGTGTCCCCATTGGCCATAGGTGAGATCCCAGAGGATTGGAGGATAGCCAATGTTGCACTGTTATTTAAGAAGGGTTGCAAGGATAATCTGGGTAATTATAGGCTTGTCGTCAGTGATAGTGAAATTGTTGGAAAAGATTCTCAGAGATAGGATCTATGCACATTTGGAAGTGAATGGTCTTATTAGCGACAGACAGGATGGTTTTGTACGAGGGAGGTCATGTCTCACTAATTTAATTGAGTTTTTTGAGGAGGTGACAAAAATGATTGACGAGGGAAGGGCTGTGGATGTTGTCTACATGGACTTTAGTAAAGCATTTGATGAGGTCCCTCATGGCAGGCTGGTGCAAAAGATTAGATCACACAGGGTCAGGGGTGAAGTAGCTGGATGGATCCAGAGCTGGCTGGGCCATAGAAGACAGAGGGTAGCAGTGGAAAGGGGAAGGGGAAGGGGAGGGGGAGGAGAGAGGGGGACGGGGAGGGAGAAGAAAGAGGGGGAAGGGGAGGGGGAGAGGGAGGCGATAGGGGTGAGTGGGAGGGGGAAGGCAGAGTAGGAGGGGGAGGAGAGAGGGGGAATAGGAGGGGCAGTGAGAGGAGAGAGGGGTGGGTGAGGGGAGGAGGTGGAGAGGGACGGAAGGGAGTGGGAAGAGGGAGAGTGCGCGGACGGGGTGGGGAGAATTGACAGTCATTGGTTCGAGCTGACTTATCTCTCACCTCTGCCTCTCCCCCCGCCGCTCCCCACTGCCTCTCCCCCCTGCCTCTCCCCCCCTGCCTCTCCCCCCCTGCCTCCCCCCGCCTCTCCCCCCCGCCTCTATCCCCCCTGCCTCTCCCCCCGCCTCTATCCCCCCTGCCTCTCCCCCCTGCCTCTACACCCTGCCTCTCCCCTCCTGCCTCTCCCCCCCCTGCCTCTCCCCCCCTGCCTCTCCCCCCCCTGCCTCGCCCCCCCTGCCTCTCCCCCTGCCTCTCCCCCCTGCCTCTCCTCCCCTGCCTCTCCCCCCTGCCTCTCCCCCCCGCCTATCCCCCCCTGCCTTTCCCCCCGCCTCTCCCCCCTGCCTCTCCCCCCTGCCTCTCCCCCCCTGCCTCTCCCCCCCTGCCTCTCCCTCCCGCCTCTCCCCCCTGCCTCTCCCCCATGCCTCTCCCCCATGCCTCTCCCCCTGCCTCTACCCCCTACCTCTCCCCCCTGCCTCTCCCCCCTGCCTCTACCCCCCGCCTCTCCCCCCCGCCTCTCCCCCCCGCCTCTTCCCCCCGCCTCTATCCCCCCTGCCTCTCCCCCCGCCTCTCCCCCTGCCTCTCCCCCTGCCTTTACCCCCCCGCCTTCCCCCCCCTGCCTCTCCCCCCCAGCCTCTCCCCCCCAGCCTCTCCCCCCTGCCTCTACCCCCTGCCTCTCCTCCCTGCCTCTCCCCCTGCCTCTCCTCCCCTGTCTCTCCTCACTGCCTCTCCCCCTGCCTCTCCCCCTCTGCCTCTCCCCCCTGCCTCTCCCCCTGCCTCTACCGCCCTGCCTCTCCCCCCTGCCTCTCCCCCTGCCTCTCCTCCCCTGCCTCTCCTCACTGCCTCTCCCCCTGCCTCTCCCCCCCTGCCTCTCCCCCCTGCCTCTCCCCCTGCCTCTACCCCCCTGCCTCTCCCCCTGCCTCTACCCCCCAGCCTCTCCCCCCCTGCCTTTACCCCTCTGCCTCTCCCCCTGCCTCTACCCCCTGCCTCTCCTCCCTGCCTCTCCCCCTGCCTCTCCTCCCTGCCTCTCCCCCCTGCCTCTACCCCCCCGCCTCTCCCCCCTGCCTCTCCCCCCTGCCTCTCCCCCCTGCCTCTCCCCCCTGCCTCTCCCCCTGCCTCTACCCCCCTGCCTCTACCCCCCTGCCTCTACCTCCCTGCCTCTCCCCCTGCCTCTCCCCCCTGCCTCACCCCCTGCCTCTACCCCCTGCCTCTACCTCCCTGCCTCTCCCCCTGCCTCTACCCCCTGCCTCTACCTCCCTGCCTCTCCCCCTGCTTCTCCTCCCTGCCTCTCCTCCTGCCTCTACCCCCCTGCCTCTCCCCCCTGCCTCTACCCCCCCGCCTCTCCCCCCCCTGCCTCTCCCCCCCTGCCTCTCCCCCCCTGCCTCTCCCCCCCTGCCTCTCTCCCCCTGCCTCTACCCCCCTGCCTCTACCTCCCTGCCTCTCCCCCCTGCCTCTCCCCCCTGCCTCACCCCCTGCCTCTACCCCCCTGCCTCTACCTCCCTGCCTCTCCCCCTGCCTCTACCTCCCTGCCTCTCCCCCTGCCTCTACCCCCCTGCCTCTCCTCCCTGCCTCTCCCCCCTGCCTCTCCCCCCCTGCCTCTCCCCCCCTGCCTCTCCCCCTGCCTCTACCCCCCTGCCTCTACCCCCCTGCCTCTACCCCCCTGCCTCTCCTCCCTGCCTCTCCCCCCTGCCTCTCCCCCCCTGCCTCTACCCCCCTGCCTCTACCTCCCTGCCTCTCCCCCTGCCTCTCCCCCCGCCTCTCCCCCCTGCCTCTACCCCCGCCTCTCCCCCCTGCCTCTACCCCTCTGCCTCTACCCCCGTCTCTCCCCCCCTCCTCTCCCCCCTGCCTCTACCCCCCTGCCTCTACCTCCCTGCCTCTACCTCCCCCCTGCCTCTCCCCCCCTGCCTCTCCCCCCCCGCCTCTCCCCCTCCTGTCCCCCCCGCCTCACTTCTACCACCTCCCTCACCCTCACCCCGCCTCCCTCACCCTCACCCCGCCTCCCTCACCCTCCCCTCCCTCACCCCCACCCTCCCCTCCCTCACCCCCACCCTCCCCTCCCTCAACCCCAACCTCTCCTCCCTCACCCCCACCCTCCCCTCCCTCACCCCCACCCTCCCCTCCCTCACCCCCACCCTCCCCTCCCTCACCCCCACCCTCCCCTCCCTCACCCCCACCCTCCCCTCCCTCACCCCCACCCTCCCCTCCCTCACCCCCACCCTCCCCTCCCTCACCCCCACCCTCACTCCCCCTGACCTGCACGCCGCATTCATTCCTTTCATCCCATGCTCTCCAGTCCAGGGTATTGGAAGTGATCCTGTGAGAATGCCGAGGAGGCAGAGTGTGCGCTCACTGAGGAGGTTGTGCCTGAGTAATGTTGCAGTGAACATGAAGGATGTGTGGGCCAAGGATTACGTGGACAACTACCTGACCGACTATGATTTCCTCTACATCATGGGGCCATTCGATGACCTTGGTAAGACAACGTCACCAGAATGAGCATGAATAACGTAGTAATCGGCTCACTCACTACTCCATCGATTGGAGGGCCTGGATAGGTTTGACAACAGTGAGGTACAGAATGGAATCTAACCAAAAGGCCTGAGGGGGAGGGGTGTTATATATTGAATAACCGATATCTGGGAGTGAGGTAAGTCATATAAATATATATTTTTTAATTTAAAGAACCCAATTCATTTTTTTTCCAATTAGGGGGCAATTTAGCGTGGCCGATCCACCTGGCCTGTGCACCTCTGGGTTGTGGGGGTGAGACCCACGCAAACACGGGGAGAATGTGCAAACTCCGCACGGACAGTGACCCGGGGCCGGGATCGAACCCGGCTCCTCGACGCCGTGAGGCAGCAGTGCTAACCACTGCACCACCCATGTATATATCCTCACGGGACGAATAACCCAGAGATCCCGGGTAATGCTCTGGGGTCCCAGGTTCGAATCCCACCAGGGCCGATGGTGAAATTTGAATTCAATAAGACTCTGGAATCAAAAGCCTAAGGGTGACCATTAAAGCATCGCCGCTTGTCGTAAAAACCCACCTGGTTCACTAATGTCCCCTTGGGAAGGAAATCTGCCCTCTGACATGTGATTCCGGCCTTAAGTGACCCCTGAACTGGCTCCAGCCGCTCAGTTGTATTAAATCGCTCAATGGTCAATGAAAAGGAATGAAACCAGACTGACCAGCCCGCATTGACCGAGGCACAGGAAAGACTCCAAAATTAAATAGATTGCTATAGCACATGTAAGATTAACGAAGGTTTATTGAATAGGTCTTCACTGTACAAGAATTGGCACTGGACTCTGCAAAAGCCGGCAAAGTCGCCAATGTCGTCACTCTGTTCTTAAAGAGACCCCATTGCACACATCTTCAATAACCCACATATCTTGGGTTATTGGCAACAGCATCGGCCAACCCAGCCCTGTCGACCCTGCAAAGTCCTCCCCACTAACATCTGCGGCTTGCCCCAGAATTGAGAGATTTGACTCATTGACGAATTAAGCAACAAGCCATTGCCACAGAATCAAACCTTACAGACAGTACCCCGGACAGCACTATCAATGTCCCAGCAACATTGAATAAACTGGGGTTGTTGTCCCGAGAGAGACGGAGGCTGAGGGGCGAACTGATCGAAGTTTATGAAATTCTGAGGGGTATAGACAGGGCGAACAGTTGGAGGCTTTTTCCCAGGGTGGAAAGGACAATTACAAGGGGGCACAGGTTCAAGGTGAGGGGGGGAAAGGTTCAGTGGAGATGTGCGGGGGAAGTTTTTACATAAAGGGTGGTGGTTGCCTGGAATGCGCTGCCAAGTGAGGAGGTTGAGGCAGATACATTAGCGACCTTTAAGACTTATCTGGATAGACACATGAACAGACGGGGTATAGAAGGATACAGACTGTTGGTCTAGATAGGACACGTGATTGGCGCAGGCTTGGAGGGCCGAAGGACCTGTTCCAGTGCTGTATTTTTCTTTGTTCTTTGTTCTTGTTCTTTAACAAGAGTGGCTCGGTAATACCACTACAGACCCAGCTGGCCGGGTCCTAAAGGACAGAGCTGCTAGACTGGGACTGCAGCAGGTGGTGAGGGGACCGACAAGAAAAAAACATTCTTGAGAAAAGGTGGTGAAGTTGTATTGTTGATCAAAGAAGATATGATAGGTATTAGTACAGATGATGTGGAATCTGTCTGGGTTGAGTTAAGAAACATCAAGGGGCAAAATGGTAGCACAGTGGGCAGCACAATTGCTTCACAGCTCCAGGGTCCAAGGTTCGATTCCGGCTTGGGTCACTGTCTGTGCGGAGTCTGCATGTCCTCCCCGTGTGTGCGTGGGTTTCCTCCGGGTGCTCCGGTTTCCTCCCACAGTCCAAAGATGTGCAGGTTAGGTGGATTGGCCATGCTAAATTGCCCTTAGTGTCCAAAATTGCCCTTAGTGTTGGGTGGGGTTACTGGGTTATGGGGATAGGGTGGAGGTGTGGACCTCGGGTAGGGTGCTCTTTCCAAGAGCCGGTGCAGACTCGATGGGCCGAATGGCCTCCTCCTGCACTGTAAAAAAAAATTCTATGATTCTAAAAAACATTCGAAGGGGTTTAACACAGATCACCAAACTGCAGTGGAAACGTTGGGAATAGCATTAGACAATAAATCAGAGATGTATGTGATAACGGAACATCTGTGATTACGGGTGACTTTAATTTGCATATAGATTGGGTGAGTCAAATTAGTCACAGCACAATAGAGGAGGAATTTCTGCAGTGTGTACGGGATGGTTTTCTGGACCAGTATGTTGAGGAACCAACAAGGGAACAGGCCATCTTGGACTGGGTGATGTGCAATGAGAAAGGATTAGTTGGCAATCTAGTTGTGAGAGAACCCTTGGGGATGAGTGACCATAATATGGTAGAATTCTTTGTCAAGGTGAATAGTGAGGTAGTTGATTGTGAGATCAGTGTCCTGAATCTTAATAAAGGTAAGTATGATGGTATGAGGCATGAGCTGGCAATGACGGACTGGGAAACATTACTGAGAGGACGGTAGATGGACAGGCAAAGCAGCATTCGAGGAACGAATAGGTGAACTGTAAATGTTGTTTATTCCTATTTGGCGCAAGAGTAGAAAGGGAACTGTGGCCAAACCATGGCTTTCAAAGGAAATTGGAGACAGTATTAGATTCAATGAGGCACACAAGTTAGCAAGAATCATCGAATCATAGGATTTACAATGCAGAAGGAGGCCATTCGCCCATCGAGTCTGCACCGGCCCGTGGAAAGAGCACCGTACTCAAGCCCACACTTCCCACCCTATCCCTGTAAACCAGTAACCCCATCTAACTTTCTGGACACTAAGGGCAGTTTATCATGGCCAATCCACCTAACCTGCACATCTTTGGACTGTGGGAGGAAACCGGAGCACCCGGAGGAAACCCACGCAGACACGGGGAGAACGTGCAGACTCCGCACAGACAGTGACCCAAGCCGGGAATCGAACCTGGTACCCGGGAGCTTTGAAGCAACAGTGCTAACCACTGTGCTACCGTGCCGCCCACAAGGAAAAGCAATAGACCTGAGGAAACAGTTTACAATTCAGCAAAGGTGGACCAAGGTTGATTAAGAAGGGGAAAACACAATTTGAAAGTAAACTAGCGGGGAACATAAAAACAGACTGCAAAAGTTTCTACAGGTGTGTAAAGAGAAAAAGATCGATAAAAACTAATGTAGGCCCCTTACAGTCAGAAACGGGGGAATTCACAACAGGGAACAAAGAAATGGCTGAGGAACTAAATTCGTACTTTGCTTCTGCCTTCACAAAGGGAGACAGGAATAATGTACCGGGAGTTCTGACAAACACAAGTTTTAGTGAGGAGCTGAAAGAAATTAGTGTTTGTAGAGAAATGGTTTGGGGAAATTGATGGGATTGAAGGTGGATGAATCTCCAGGACCTGATAACCTTCATCCCAGAGTACTTCAGGAATTGGCCTGAGAAATAGTAGATGCATTGGTGGTCATTTTCCAAAATCCTTTGGACTGTGGAATGGTTCCTCCAGGTTGGAGGGTAGCAAATGTAACCCCGCTATTCAAAAAGGGAGGGAGAGAGAAAACAGGGAACTATAGACCAGTGAGCCTAACGTCGGTAGTAGGGAAGTTGCCGGAGTCCATTATCAAGGATTTCACAGCACAGCATTTGGAAAGCAGTGGTGTAATCAGACAAAGTCAGCGTGGATTTACGGAAGGGAAATTATGCTTGAGAAATCTATCAGAATTCTTTGAAGATGTAACTAGTAGAGTTGACCAGGGAGAACCGGTGTATGTGGTTTATCTAGACTTTCAGCAGGCTTTTGACAAGGTCTCACATAGCAGATTAATATGTAAAGTTAAAGTACATGGGATTACGGGTAGGGTCTTGAGATGGAGAGGAAGCTGATTAGCAGACAGGAAGCAAAAAGTTGGAATAAATGTTTTTTTTCCCATTGGCAGGCAGTGACTAGTGGGGTACTGCAGGGATCTGTGCTGGGACCCCAACTGTTCACTTGCATATTAATGATTTGAGTGACAGAAGTAAATGTATTATCTCCAAATTTGCAGATCTTTGGGTGGGAGGGTGAGCTGTGAGGAGGATGCAGAGATGCTTCAGCGAGATTTGGACTGGCTGAGTGAGTGGGCACATGCATGGCAGATTCAGTATAATGTGGGTAAATGTGAGGTTATCCGCTTTGGTAGCTAAAATAGGAAGGCAGATTATTATTTGAATGGGTGTAAATTGAGAGAAGTGGATACTCAGCGAGATCTTGGTGTCCTCGCGCACCAGTCACTGAAAGTAAGCGCGCAGGTACAGCGGCAGTAAAGAAGGCAAATTGTATGTTGGCCTTCACAGTGAGAGGATTGGAGAATAGGAATAGAGACGTTTTACTGCAATTGTATCGGGTATTGGTGAGGCCACACCTGGAGTATTGTGTGCAGTTTTGGTGTCCCTATCTGAGGAAGGATGTTCTTGCTATGGAGGGAGTGCAGCGAAGGTTTACCAGGCTGATTCCTGGGATGGCGGGACTGTCATATTAGGAGAATCGGGCAGGATTGTATCCGCTGGAGTTCAGAAGGTTGAGGGGGGAGCTCACATAAAACTATAAAATTCTAGCAGGACTCGATAGGGTAGATTCAGGAAGGATGTTCCCATTGGTGGGGGAGTCCAGGGCCAGGGGTCACCTTCTGAGGATATGGGGTTCACCAGTGTTTTTCAAACCTTTTTTCCGGGGACCCATTTTTACCAACTGGCCAACCTTCGGGACCCATCCCGGCCGACATGCGCGATCCATGCCGGCCGACCTTCGCGACCCATGCCAGCCGACCTTCGCGACCCACCCCAGCCGACCTGTGCGACCCACTATTTTCTCTTACCTTGTTTGCTGCTGACAAAAATGGAGGAAATGGTTTTGGGTCCCTTTGGCCCTCGTACACGCTCCTCCAATGGAACCTGTTGGATGGAGGTGAAGCCTTCCGGTGTCGGAAAGTATGGAGTCTCCATCTGTCCAAAGTTCTGCAATTTTTTCCTGTAAAATGTTATCAAATAAACCCCCCCCCGATCTTGCATAAAAAAATAAAAATAAAATAAATAAAATAAATGAAAAAAAATAAAAATTTAATGAATAAAATAAATGAAAAAAATAAAAATTAAATTAATAAAATAAATGAATAAAACCCCCCCGAACTTGTAAAACAAAAAGCTGCGACCGTTTAAAGAAAAAGCGGCCGACTTTGCATGCGTGCCCGATCATTGGTGTGCATAGTTTTGCGCATGTGCGCGTCGATGATCTGGCATGCTTGCGCAGTGCGGCCGCATTTTTGTTACATGTTCATGGCCATTTTGAAGGCCGCTTGCAGCTGGCGTTATTAACAGCCAGCTGCTGCAGCTGTTGCGCGCAGATTTGCGCGCTCGGGAGCGCAGCGACGGACTGCTCCGTGCCCGCGACCCACCCGCGCCTCCGAGTTTGACAATGCCTGGGGTGGACCATTCAGGACAGAGATGAAGAGATTTCTTCATCCAGAGGGTGGTCGGCCTGTGGAATTCATACCCACATGAAGTAGTCAAGGCCAAAACATTCTACGTTTTCAAGAAGCACTTGGGGTGAAGTGTATTAAAGGGTATGGAGATAAAGCGGGATTAAGCTATTGAGTTGGATGATCAGCCATGATCAGAGTGAATGGTGGAGCAGGCTCGAAGGGCTGAATGGCCTCCTCCTGCTCCTACTTTCAATGTTTCTAAGAGGTTCCAAGTTGGTCCCTGTGGGTGTTTTCACCAGCGCGTGTGCCTTCTCCACATCTGTGCCCTTTAGCTCTAGTTGCTGCCCCTCAAACTTCCCTGTCCCCAATATCTGTATCTGTCTGTACCCCCATATCCCCCGTATCTGTTTCTGTCTGCACCCTGTCATGTGAGGGTACCTTTAAGACATGGATGTTTAAGCAATGTACCTTTAAGAAAACAGTGATGTCAGAGAGTGGGTGGAGCTGAGGTCAGGTCAGCCATTTTGAGTTCAGTTCTGCAGCTTGATTTTGCAGTTTGAAAAGTGCCTGGCTGGTTTTGCTGAGAGCAGTTTAAAAGTAGAAAGCCAGTTTGAGACAGCAGCTTGAGAATCATAGAATCATAGAAGTTTACAGCATGGAAACAGGCCCTTCGGCCCAACCAGTCCATGCCGCCCAGTTTTTACCATTAAGCTAGTCCCAGTTGCCCGCACTTGGCCATAACCCTCTATACCCACCTTACCCATGTAACTATCTAAATGCTTTTTGAAAGACACAATTGTACCCGCTTCTACTACTACCTCTGGCAGCTCATTCCAGACACTCACTACCCTCTGAGTGAAGAAATTGCCCCTCTGGGCCCTTCTGAATCTCTCCCCTCTCACCTTAAACCTATGCCCTCTAGTTTTAGACTCCCCTACCTTTGGGAAAAGATGTTGACTATCTACCTTATCTATGCCCCTCATTATTTTATAGACCTCTATAAGATCACCCCTAAGCCTCCTACGCTCCAGGGAAAAAAGTCCCAGTCTATCCAGCCTCTCCTTATAACTCAAACCATCAAGTCCCAGCAACATCCTAGTAAATCTTTTCTGCACTCTTTCTAGTTTAATAATATCCTTTCTATAATAGGGTGACCAGAACTGCACACAGTATTCCAAGTGTGGCCGTACCAATGTCTTGTACAACTTCAACAAGACGTCCCAACTCCTGTATTCAATGTTCTGACCAATGAAACCAAGCATGCCGAATGCCTTCTTCACCACCCTGTCCACCTGCGACTCCACCTTCAAGGAGCTATGAACCTGTACTCCTAGATCTTTTTGTTCTATAACTCTCCCCAACGCCATACCATTAACTGAGTAGGTCCTGGCCTGATTCGATCTGCCAAAATGCATCACCTCACATTTATCTAAATTAAACTCCATCTGCCATTCGTCGGCCCACTGGCCGAATTGATCAAGATCCCGTTGCAATCCTAGATAACCTTCTTCACTATCCACTGTGCCACCAATCTTGGTGTCATCTGCAAACTTACTAACCATGCCTCCTAAATTCTCATCCAAATCATTAATATAAATCACAAATAACAGTGGACCCAGCACCGATCCCTGAGGCACACCACTGGTCACAGGCCTCCAGTTTGAAAAACAACCCTCTACAACCACCCTCTGTCTTCTGTCGTCCAGCCAATTTTGAATCCAATTGGCAACCTCACCCTGGATCCCGTGAGCTTTAACCTTCTGCAACAACCTACCATGCGGTACCTTGTCAAAGGCTTTGCTAAAGTCCATGTAGACAACGTCTACTGCACTGCCCTCATCTACCTTCTTGGTCACCCCTTCAAAAAACTCAATCAAATTTGTGAGACATGATTTTCCACGCACAAAGCCATGCTGACTGCCCCGAATCAGTCCTTGTCTCTCTAAATGCTTGTAGATCCTGTCTCTCAGAATACCTTCTAGCAACTTACCTACTACAGACGTTAGGCTCACCGGTCTGTAGTTCCCAGGCTTTTCCCTGCTGCCCTTCTTAAACAAGGGCACAACATTCGCCACTCTCCAATCTTCAGGCACCTCACCTGTGGCTGCCGATGATTCAAATATCTCTGTTAGGGGACACGCAATTTCCTCCCTAGCCTCCCACAACATCCTGGGATACATTTCATCAGGTCCCGGGGATTTATCTACCTTGATGCGCTTTAAGACTTCTAGCACCTCCTCCTCTGTAATATGCACACTTCTCAAGACATCACTATTTATTTCCCTTAGTTTCCTAACATCCATGCCTTTCTCCACCGTGAATACCGATGAGAAATATTCATTCAGGATCTCACCCAACTCTTGTGGCTCTGCACATAGATGTCCTTGTTGATCCTTAAGAGGCCCTACTCTGTCCCTAGTTACTCTTTTCCCCTTTATGTATCTGTAGAATCTCTTTGGATTCTCCTTTGAATTATTTGCCAAAGCAATTTCATGTCCCCTTTTTGCCCTCCTGATTTCCCTCTTATCTCTATTTCGACAATCTCTATACTCTTCAAGGGATCCACTTGATCCCAGTTGTTTATGTACGTCATATGCCTCCTTCTTCTTTTTGACCAGAGTCTCAATATCTCGAGTCATCCAGGGTTCCCTACTTCTACCAGCCTTGCCCTTCACTCTAAAGGGAATGTGCTTACCCTGCACCCTGGTTAACACATTTTTAAAAGCCTCCCATTTACCAGCCGTCCCTTTGCCTGCCAACAGTCTCCCCCAATCTACCTCTGAAAGTTCCTGTCTGATACCATCAAAATTTGCCTTGCCCCAATTAAGAATTTTAACTCTTGGACCAGACCTATCATTCTCCATAGCTATCTTAAAACTAATGGAGTTATGGTCACTTGTCCCAAAGTGATCCCTCACTAACACTTCTGTCACTTGCCCTTCCTTATTTCCCAAGACGAGGTCAAGTTTTGCCCCCTCTCTAGTCGGTCCATCCACATACTGAATGAGAAATTCCTCCTGAATACACTCAACAAATTTCCCTCCATCCAAGCCCCTAATGCTATGGCTGTCCCAGTCAATGTTGGGAAAGTTAAAGTCCCCTACTATTACCATCCTATTTTTCTTGCAGCTATCTGTAATCTCCTTACATATTTGCTCCTCAATTTCCCGCTGACTATTTGGGGGCCTGTAGTACAGTCCTATCAAGGTGATCTCTCCCTTCTTATTTTTCAGTTCCACCCATATAGACTCAGTGGGCGAACCCTCGGATATATCCCCTCTAAGTACTGCCGTAATGTTCTCCCTAATCAAAAACGCCACTCCCCCTCCTCTCTTACCTCCTGTTCTATCCTTTCTATAGCATCTGTACCCCAGAACATTGAGCTGCCAGTCCTGCCCCTCCCTTAGCCATGTTTCAGTCATAGCTATAATATCCCAGTCCCATGTGCTCATCCATGCCCTGAGTTCATCCGCTTTGCCCGTCAGGCCCCTTGCATTGAAATAAATGCAGTTTAATGTAGACTTTCCTTGCTCTCTGCCCTGCTTTCTCTGGTCATGCTTTACACACTCTCCCTTCCTGCCTTTTGTTTCCGTCCCCACTGACTTCCTACATCGGTTCCCATCCCCCTGTCACATTAGTTTAAACCCTCCCCAACTGCACTTGCAAACACCCCCCCCAAGAACATTGGTTCCGGTCCCACCCAGATGCAGACCGTCCGATTTGTACAGGTCCCACCTCCCCCAGAACCGGTCCCAATGTCCCAGGAATTTGAAACCCTCCCTCTTGCACCATCTCTCAAGCCACGTATTCATCCTAGCTATCCTGTCATTCCTACTCTGACTATCACGTGGCACTGGTAGCAATCCTGAAACTACTACCTTTGAGGTCCTACTTTTTAGTTTAACTCCTAACTCCCTAAATTCAGCTTGTAGGACCTCATCCCGTTTTTTACCTATATCGTTGGTGCATATATGCACCATGACAGCTGGCTGTTCACCCTCCCCCTCCAGAATGCCCTGCAGCCGCTCCGAGACATCCTTGACCCTTGCACCAGGGAGGCAACATACCAACCTGGATTCTCGTTTGCGTCCGCAGAAACGCCTGTCTATTCCCCTTACAATTGAATCCCCTATCACTATAGCTCTGCCACTCTTTTTCCCGCCCTTCTGTGCAGCAGAGCCAGCCACGGTGCCATGAACCTGGCTGCTGCCACCTTCCCTGGTGAGCCATCTCCCCCAACAGTTTCCAAAACGGTAAATCTGTTTTGGAGGGAGATGACCGCAGGGGATCCCTGCACTGCCTTCCTACTCTTCCTCTGACTGTTGGTCACCCTTTCCCTATCTGCCTCAGTAATTTTAATCTGCGGTGTGACCAACTCACTGAATGTGCTATCCACAACTTCATCAGCATCGCGGATCCTCCAAAGTGAATCCATCCGCAGCTCCAGAGCCGTCAAGCGGTCTAACAGGAGCTGCAGTTGGACACACTTCTTGCAGCTGAAGGAGTCAGGGACACCAGACGGGTCCCTGACTTGCCACATCTCACAAGAGGAGCATGACACGGGTCTGAGCTCTCCTGCCATGACTTAAACCTGAAGTTAAATTTGAACTACACTACACAGCTAAGAGAAAGTCAAAGAGAGAGAAATCACTTACCAGTCACAAGCCAATCACTTACCTGCTGGCTGTGATGTAATTGCTCCCGAGACTCTTTCACAAGTCTGCTTCTCTGCACCTCCTTAAGATGAGCACCAAATTCCCTTAACTAGTTAATTAATTTACTTAATTAATTGGATTTTTTTTTTTGGAAACTCACCCCCAAACACCAAAAAACACAGCCCTCACTCACCTCTTACCCGAACTCAGCCTTACCCAAACTCAGATACACTCAGTTTGCCTCCAGCACTCCTTTTCTAAAGGCACTTCAGCCACACCCTTTGTATCCTTCCTGATTTACAGTCAGCCAATAGGCCTGCTCCCGAAACTGATCTCCCGAAACTAACAGCTGACCTGCAAGGTAAGGAGGTTGTTAAGCAGTACCTCACCCAGGCCGCGACCTTTTAAACTGTCTGCTCTGCCTCGCAGCTCCCGCGCTTTTTCAATCTCCCGCGCTGTTTCCAAAGTCCCGGCTCTCTCTCTCTCCCGCTCCCAGCTGACCTGCAAGGTAAGGAGGTTGTTAAGCAGAACTTACCTCAGAAGTTCTGGTTTGCCGTGATCTGCTTGAAGGGAGAAAGCTAGGTTTGAGAAAGCGGCTTGGGTGTGTCTGTGTGTGTCCAGAGAGCTGCAGGAAGAAAGCGAGGTGCTGGAGCTGAAGTCAACCAAGCTAATATATCTCTGCCATTCTACAGAAAATATATATATCCTTTAACCTGATGTAATACTGTTTAAAGGTGTTAAGTCTCTTGGAAGTTTGAAGGAACAGTTTAAGGAGTTATTTAATATTTTCTGAGTTATCTTTGAAGTAAGGGGTGTTAAGAGATCCAATGTTTTTTTGAGATGTTAAGTTGAGTCCATGGAATAAACAGTGTTTTGTGTTTAAAAACCCACGTGTCCATAATTGTAATCCCACACGTAGGGAAAAAGCCGTGTGCTCGGAAATCCATTAAAGGGAGAGGTTGGTTGAACTCCATGATACATTTTGGGGTTCTGAAAACGCCTCGCCCATAACGACCCCCATGTCCGTAATATCCATGTATGTCTATATCACCTTGTTCCCAATATCTGTCTGTCTGTATCTCCTTGTCCACAATATCCATGTCTGTTTGTATCCCCGTGTCCACAATATCTGTGTCTGTCTGTATCCCCTTGTCCACAATATCCATGTCTGTTTGTACCTCCATAGCCCCAGTATCGGTGTTTGTACCACCTTTACCCCAGTATCTGTGTCTGTCGGTACCCTCTTGATCCCAGTATCTGTGTCTGCCTGTACCCCTTGTCCACAATATCTGTGTCTGCCTGTACCCCTCGTCCCCAATATCTGTGTCTGTCTGTACCCCCTTATCCACAGTATCTGTGTCTGTCTGTACCCTATTGTCCCCAATATCAGTGTCTGCCTGTACCCCCTTGTCCGCAGTATCTGTGCCTGTTTGTACCCCGTTATCCCCAGTATCTGTGTCTGTTTGTACCCCCTTGTCCACAATATCTGTGTCTGTCTGTACAATCTTGTCCCCGATATCTGTGTCTGCCTGTACCCCTTGTCCACAATATCTGTGTCTGCCTGTACCCCTTGTCCACAATATCTGTGTCTGTCTGTACAACCTTGTCCCCGATATCTGTGTCTGTCTGCACTCACTTGTCCCCAGTATCTGTGTCTGTCTGTACCCCCTTGTCCCCGATATCTGTGTCTGTCTGTACCCCCTTTCCCCAATATCTGTGTCTGTCTGTACCCCCTTGTCCACAGTATCTGTGTCTGTCTGTACCCCATTGTCCCCAATATCAGTGTCTGCCTGTACCCCCTTGTCCGCAGTATCTGTGCCTATTTGTACCCCGTTATCCCCAGTATCTGTGTCTGTTTATACCCCCTTGTCGCCAGTATCTGTGTCTGTCTGTACCCCCTTGTCGCCAGTATCTGTGCCTGTTTGTACCCCGTTATCCCCAGTATCTGTGTCTGTTTGTACCCCCTTGTCGCCAGTATCTGTGTCTGTCTGTACCACCTTTACCCCAGTATCTGTGTCTGTCGGTACCCTCTTGATCCCAGTATCTGTGTCTGCCTGTACCCCTTGTCCACAATATCTGTGTCTGTCTGTACAACCTTGTCTCCGATATCTGTGTCTGTCTGTACCCCATTGTCCCCAATATCAGTGTCTGCCTGTACCCCATTGTCCCCAATATCAGTGTCTGCCTGTACCCCCTTGTCCGCAGTATCTGTGATAGTTTGTACCCCGTCATCCCCAGTATCTGTGTCTGTTTATACCCCCTTGTCGCCAGTATCTGTGTCTGTCTGTACCCCCTTGTCGCCAGTATCTGTGTCTGTCTGTACCCCCTTGTCCGCAGTATCTGTGTCTGTTTGTACGCCCTTGTCGCCAGTACCTGTGTCTGTCTGTACCCCCTTGTCGCCAGTATCTGTGCCTGTTTGTACCCCGTTATCCCCAGTATCTGTGTCTGTTTGTACCCCCTTGTCGCCAGTATCTGTGTCTGTCTGTACCACCTTTACCCCAGTATCTGTGTCTGTCGGTACCCTCTTGATCCCAGTATCTGTGTCTGCCTGTACCCCTTGTCCACAATATCTGTGTCTGTCTGTACAACCTTGTCTCCGATATCTGTGTCTGTCTGTACCCCATTGTCCCCAATATCAGTGTCTGCCTGTACCCCATTGTCCCCAATATCAGTGTCTGCCTGTACCCCCTTGTCCGCAGTATCTGTGCCAGTTTGTACCCCGTCATCCCCAGTATCTGTGTCTGTTTATACACCCTTGTCGCCAGTATCTGTGTCTGTCTGTACCCCCTTGTCGCCAGTATCTGTGTCTGTCTGTACCCCCTTGTCCGCAGTATCTGTGTCTGTTTGTACGCCCTTGTCGCCAGTATCTGTGTCTGTCTGTACCCCCTTGTCGCCAGTATCTGTGTCTGTCTGTACCCCCTTGTCCCCAATATCTGTGTCTGTCTGTACCCCCTTGTCCTCAGTATCTGTGTCTGTTTGTACCCCCTTGTCCACAATATCTGTGTCTGTCTGTACCCCCTTGTCCCCAATATCTGTGTCTGTCTGTACCCCCTTGTCCCCAGTGTCTGTGTCTGTCTGTACTCCATTGTCCACAGTATTTGTGTCTGTCAGTACCCCCTTGTCCCCGATATCTGTGTCTGTCTGTATCCCCTTTCCCCAGTATCTGTGTCTGTCTGTACCCCCTTGTCCCCGATATCTGTGTCTGTCTGTACACCCTTGTCCACAGTATCTGTGTCTGTCTGTACCCCCTTGTCCCTGATATCTGTGTCTGTCTGTATCCCCTTTCCCCAGTATCTGTGTCTGTCTGTATCCCCTTTCCCCAGTATCTGTGTCTGTCTGTACCCCCTTGTCCCCGATATCTGTGTCTGTCTGTATCCCCTTGTCCCCGGTCTCTGTGTCTGTCTGTACCCCCTTGTGGCCAGTATCTGTGTCTGTCTGTACCCCCTTGTCCCCAATATCTGTGTCTGTCTCTATCCCCTTGTCCCCAGTATCTGTGTCTGCCTGTACCCCTTGTCCCCAGTATCTGTGTCTGTCTGTACAATCTTGTCCCCGATATCTGTGTCTGCCTGTACCCCTTGTCCACAATATCTATGTCTGTCTGTACCCCCTTTCCCCTAATATCTGTGTCTGTTTGTATCCTCTTGTTCCCAGTATCTGTGTCTGTCTGTATCCCCTTTCCCCGGTCTCTGTGTCTGTCTGTACCCCCTTTTCCCCATATCTGTGTCTGTCTGTACCCCATTGTCCACAGTATTTGTGTCTGTCTGTACCCCCTTGTCCCCGATATCTGTGTCTGTCTGTATCCCCTTTCCCCAGTATCTGTGTCTGTCTGTACCCCCTTGTCCCCGATATCTGTGTCTATCTGTACCCCCTTGTCCACAGTATCTGTGTCTGTCTGTACCCCCTTGTCCCCGATATCTGTGTCTGCCTGTACCCCTTGTCCACAATATCTATGTCTGTCTGTACCCCCTTTCCCCTAATATCTGTGTCTGTTTGTATCCTCTTGTTCCCAGTATCTATGTCGGTGTGTATCCGCTTTTCCCAGTATCTATGTCTGTCTGTACCCCTTGTCCACAATATCTGTCTCTGTCTGTACCCCCTTTTCCCAGTATCTGTGTCTGTCTGTACCCCTTGTCCACAATATCTGTGTCTGTCTGTACCCCCTTGTCCCCAGTGTCTGTGTCTGTCTGTACCCCCTTGTCCCCAATATCTGTGTCTGTCTGCACCCCCTTTCCCCAGTATCGGTGTCTGTCTGTACCCCCTTGTCCCCAGTATCTGTGTCTGTCTGTTCCCCCTTGTCGCTAGTATCTGTGTCTGTCTGTACCCCCTTTCCCCAGTATCTGTGTCTGCCTGTATCCCCTTGTCCCCAGTATCTGTGTCTGTCTGTTCCCCCTTGTCGCCAGTATCTGTGTCTGCCTGTATCCCCTTGTCCCCAGTATCTGTGTCTGTCTGTTCCCCCTTGTCCCCAGTATCTGTGTCTGTCTGTATCCCCTTGTCCCCTGTATCTGTGTCTGTCTGTACCCCCTTGCCCCCAGTATCTGAGTGTGTCAGTATCCCCTTGTCCACAATATCTGTGTCTGTCTGTACCCCCTTTTCCCAGTATCTGTTTCTGTCTGTACCCCCTTGTCCCCGACATCTGTGTCTGTCTGCACCCCCTTTCCCCAGTATCTGTGTCTGTCTGTATCCCCTTTCCCCGGTCTCTGTGTCTGTCTGTATCCCCTTTCCCCAGTATCTGTGTCTGTCTGCACCCCCTTTCCCCAGTATCTGTGTCTGTCTGTACCCCCTTGTCCGCAGTATCTGTGTCTGTCTGTACCCCCTTGTCCCCGATATCTGTGTATGTCTGTACCCCCTTGTCCCCAATATCTGTGTCTGTCTGTATCCCCTTTCCCCGGTCTCTGTGTCTGTCTGTACCCCCTTTCCCCAGTATCTGTGTCTGTTTGTATCCCCTTTCCCCGGTCTCTGTGTCTGTCTGTACCCCCTTGTCCCCATATCTGTGTCTGTCTGTACCCCATTGTCCACAGTATTTGTGTCTGTCTGTACCCCCTTGTCCACAGTATCTGTGTCTGTCTGTATCCCCTTTCCCCAGTATCTGTGTATGTCTGTACCCCCTTGTCCCCAATATCTGTGTCTGTCTGTATCCCCTTTCCCCGGTCTCTGTGTCTGTCTGTACCCCCTTTCCCCAGTATCTGTGTCTGTCTGTATCCCCTTTCCCCGGTCTCTGTGTCTGTCTGTACCCCCTTGTCCCCATATCTGTGTCTGTCTGTACCCCATTGTCCACAGTATTTGTGTCTGTCTGTACCCCCTTGTCCCCGATATCTGTGTCTGTCTGTATCCCCTTTCCCCAGTATCTGTGTCTGTCTGTACCCCCTTGTCCCCGATATCTGTGTCTGTCTGTACCCCCTTGTCCACAGTATCTGTGTCTGTCTGTACCCCCTTGTCCCCGATATCTGTGTCTGCCTGTACCCCTTGTCCACAATATCTATGTCTGTCTGTACCCCCTTTCCCCTAATATCTGTGTCTGTTTGTATCCTCTTGTTCCCAGTATCTATGTCGGTGTGTATCCGCTTTTCCCAGTATCTATGTCTGTCTGTACCCCTTGTCCACAATATCTGTGTCTGTCTGTACCCCCTTTTCCCAGTATCTGTGTCTGTCTGTACCCCATTACCCCCCAGTATCTGTGTCTGTCTGTATCCCGTTGTTCCCAATATCTGTGTCTGTCTGTACCCCCTTTCCCCAGTATCTGTGTCTGTCTGTACCTCCTTGTCCCCAATATCTGTGTCTGTCTGTATCCCTTTGTCCCCAGTATCTGAGTGTGTCTGTATCCCCTTTCCCCAGTTTCTGTGTCTGTCTGTATCCCCTTGTCCCCAACATCTGTGTCTGTCTTTACCCCCTTGTCCCCAGTATCGGTGTCTGTCTGAATCCCCTTTCTCCAGTATCCCCTTGTACCCAGTCTCTGTGTCTGTCTGTACCCCGTTCTCCCCAATATCTGTGTCTGTCAGTATCCCCTTGTCCCCAAGATCTGTTGTTATATTACCCTTGGTGGTAATATGTTGTGTTCTTTGTGTTTTGTTCCAGAATGATCCGTTGAGTTGATGACCAAGAATCCACCAATCATAAGATTGAAATAAAACTAATTTGTTGTATCATGATTAATTAAATGAAGTTCACACACTCTACTGAGCTATAGATAATAATAAAAATATATTGAATCTGCCGAGCAGTAATCAATAATCTAAATAGTCACTAATAATATCCTCGTGTTAACTCTCTCTAATTTAATCTTCTCCTGCTGCTGTTCTCAGACTTTCTCCTTCACTAACTACCCAGCATTCCCTGAGGTCTGATTTATATACAGAGAAATGGTGGTGCCCTCGAGTGTTTGAATTACACAGAGATGTAATAATTAACCCTTCACTAGCTTGTCTATATACATATCATTACATCTGTGTCTGTCTGTACTCCCTTGGACCCAATATCTGTGTCTGTAGCTCCTTGTCCCCAATATCTTTGATTTGATTTATTATTGTCACATGTATTAGTATACAGTGAAAAGTATTGTTTCTTGGACGCTGTACAAACAATGCATACCATACATAGGGAAGGAAGGAGAGACTGCAGAATATAATGTTACAGTTATAGCAAGGTGTAGAGAAAAGATCAACTTAATATGAGGTGGGTCCATTCAAAAGTCTGATGACAGTAGGGAAGAAGCTGTTCTTGAGTCGGCTGGTACGTGACCTCAAACTTTGGTATCTTTTTCCTGACGGAAGAAGGTGGAAGAGAGCATGTCCGGGGTGCGTGGGGTCCTTAATTATGCTGGCTGCCTTTCCGAGGCAGCGGGAATTGTAGACAGAGTCAATGGATGGGAGGCTGGTTTGCGTGATGGACTGGGCTACATTCACAACCTTTTGTAGTTTCCTGCGGTCTTGGGCAGAGCAGGCTCCATACCAAGCTGTGATACAACCAGAAAGAATGCTTTCTATGGTGCATCTGTAGAAGTTGGTGAGGGTCGTAGCTGACATGCCAAATTTCCTTAGTCTTCTGAGAAAGTAGTCGTTGGTGGGCTTTCTTAACTATAGTGTCGGCATGGGGGGGACCAGGACAGGTTGTTGGTGATCTGGACAGCGAAAAATGTGAAGCTCTCGACCCTTTCCACTTCGTTCCCATTGATGTCGACAGGGACATGTTCTCCACTACCCTTCCTGAAGTCGATGACAATCTCCTTCGTTTTGTTGACATTGAGGGAGAGATTATTGTCGTCGCACCAGTTCACCAGATTCTCTATCTCATTCCTGTACTCTGTCTCGTCATTGTTCGAAATCCGACCCACTACGGTGGTGTCATCAGCAAATTTGAAAATCGAGTTGGAGGGGAATTTGGCCACAGTCATAGGTGTATCAGGAGTACAGTAGGGGGCTGAGGACACAGCCTTGTGGGGCACCGGTGTTGAGGATGATCATGGAGGAGGTGTTGTTGCCTGTCCTTACTGATTGTGGTATGTGGGTTAGAAAGTTCAGGATCCAATCACAGAGGGAGGAGCCGAGGCCCAGGCCACGGAGTCTGTGTCTGTCTGCATCTCCTTGTCCCCAATATCTGTGTCTGTCTGTAACCTGTGCTTGGTGTGTGATATTATTCTTCCTTTGCCCTCTCAGCGTCTGTTCTGGTTGAGGAGTTGCTGCAGTTACTGGGTGAGACTCACCGCCTGACCCGTGCTTTTCTCCACCTGCTCCTGGTGCCACACTTGGTGGAGCTGAATTTGAGGAGTTGTTCTGGGTTGGCCAGTAATGCCATTGGTCAGATTATCCACGCTCGTTGCCGGGTAAGACAAACTCCAAGATGTCCGCTTCACCTCAAATACCCCATCCACTCGATCAGACCGTACCTGTCGCTCTCTCCTGTTAATCTGTGACTATGTAAACTGCCTGAACCCCTGGATTAGATAAAGTCTGACACAACACACCATCCTTCACTAGGAAACATCTCATTGGTTTTTTGAGAAATCCACCCTCTCTAATTATTCTTTTACTTTGTTATTGAAGCTTTGCCCAATGATTTAACATTATTCATTAACCTTTCCCAGTTGTCCCCTTTGCCCTACAAATCTCCCTTTTCACCTGCCCCCCCCCCGTTCTGCATTAATCATTTCCTCTTGTGTTATATCTAGTTTTGACCTACAGTTCTGTTATAAGTTTGTGAAGCTTGAATCCATTTACCCATGGAGCGTTCAGTTGAGACCCCCACCCTGCGGCCCCCATTTCCTTCCCTCCTCGTTCCTCTTGTACTGACCTATGTTCACTTCATATTGAATCCGCCGCAATCTCCCCCCCCCGGTCATCCATTGCTCAGTTTTGTGCCCAGTTCCTGTGAGGCAGGACCCTTTTACCTTTTGCCTGTTTGCAATCAATGCCCTTATCGTTAACTCTTTATTGCCCGCACCCGTGCTTCCCTTGAATCTGTGCAGTGTTGGCTCATTCCCGATTCCCCCCCCCACCCCCCCCTCCCCCCCACCTCTTTTTCAGATTAGTTATTTAGCTCCCCTTCATTCCTCACAACCCGTTCACTGCAGTGGAATGATACTGTAGGGAACAGTCATTCCCGGGACGATTTTTCCCACATTTTTAAAAACTACAGGGAGAGCTTCCTTTATCCGAAATCCTTGAGGCCGAGCGCGTTTCGGATTTCAAATCAGTTTGGTTTTCGGACGCTGCATCGTAGGGCCCTGGGCCTACCTATGTTACAATGGCCTAAACCTAGGCTGATGTAAATAAAATAGCTGGAAAAGTAGGATGCACCACTGATTAATAAAGCTCAGGTCACAGATTTCTGACGGAATCAAGGTTCAGGAATAAGTGCAGTTGTTGGGAGTCTTTGGTTTTCAGATTGACGGATAAATAACACAGCACAAAGTGTGGCTGTTCAACCCGTCCCTGTTAAACCTCGCTCAGCCATCTGGCGGAGGAGGAGACGACAAGTCAATCTTCACTCAGTTTGGATTTATTCTCAAGGTCAGACATTCCGAGTATTTAGCTCCTAACTCTACCCCCCCCCCACCCCACCCGCCTCCAATGTCACGTTACGTGTGCTGATACAAATAATAGCCTTTAATTTATACAATCAGCAAACAGGACAGCTCTCGGTTCAAAATAAACTTTCTAATTAATCCCACCCCCCAGTTCTTTCCCCACTCCAGTTTTTATCTAATTTGGCTTCCGAAAGTTAATATGACATCTGCTTCCTTCAAGTCGGTGTGGTAGTCTGTGTTAGGAGGATTATGGTACCTAGTATGCCGGAATACCATTGGTGGAGAATGTACTTGTTCCCATTCGATAAGCTTGTATGTTAGCTCCGCCCTGCAAGGCGGGGTGTAAGAGCCCGTGACACCCCAGCAGCTTTCTTCTGTACCTGCACTGCTGGGGGAAACATTGTAGCGCACAAAGACTCACGAGAGACGAATAGAGATGAAGTCGATGAGGCTTTATTAAGCGTGACTTGTTCCCCGCAGTTCAGTAGCAGACTGGCCTGCGGGGGAGAACTCCTGGTTCTTATACTCCGCCTTCAGGGCGGAGCTAGAGGTCAACAGCCAACCAGGACCCGGGATCTGTCAGCCAATGACATCACGGCTTCACAGTCCCACATGACCCCTAATGCATACTACCACAAACATTTAGCGTATTAAAGCCTTCAATTGTCTCCAATCTCGTTTCTGAGGTTATTGATCGTGCATCAATTAAGAATGGAGCTCCGAATCAAGCCGGAGTGTCTGCAACTCAGCCCCCACACGGCAAACTCAGCGGCAACCTTCAAGCACTGGCTGGCGTCTTTCAACGGATATCTCGGAACGGCCAAAAACACACCCACGGGAGAACAGACACTTCAAGTCCTGCACTCGAGGGTGAGCCCGGAAATCTACACCCTCATCGAGGATGCGGACGAGTTCGATGCAGCAATGGAGCTGCTGAAAGGACATTATATTCGCCCTGTAAACCAGGTCTACGCTCGACATCTGCTAGCAACGAGGTGACAAATCCCTGGGGAATCGCTGGAAGAATTCTACCGTGCGCTCCTGGTGTTGGGGAGAAACTGCAGCTGCCCGCAAGTTTCGGCGAGCGACCACACAGAACCTTTGAGCCGGGACGCTTTCGCTGCAGGTATGCCGTCATCCCAAATCCGTCAGCGATTGCCGGAGAAAGAGACACTAGGCCTCAAGGAGGCCCCGACCGCGCTGCAGCCCCCTGGGCAGCGTGGAACCCCCCCGTGGCCGAACCCGAGGCATCTCCCATTCATCCACAAGCTTGTGCTGCAAGGCGGCCTGGCAACCCCGGGGCCCCGCTGCTACTTTTGCGGGCAAGCCAAGCACCCCCGACAGCGCTGTCCGGCCCGCGCATCATCCTGCAAGGGACGCGGTAAAAAGGGCCACTTCGTGGCGGTATGCCACAGGCGGTCGCTGCGGTCTCCGGCGGCGAATACGGACCGCCACCACAATCCTCTCCTCGGTCCCCGTGCGGCCAGCGGGCGCCGTCATCTTCCTCCTCCAGGGCCACTTCGGCCTCTGTGTGCCGCCATCTTGTCCCGCGGACGCCACGTGCGATGGATGGGTGCCGCCATTTTGTGCACCCCCAGCCATGTGCGACCAATGGGCACCGCCATCTTGGATGGACTCCCAGGACCCCAGCTCGGCTGACCACACACCGCCTGAAGAAAACATTCAAATGCTGCCACGAGTAGCCTCGGTGACCCTGGACGAGTCTCAGCCACGAACACTATCGACTGCTATGACGACGGTGCTTATCAATGGGCATGAAACGTCCTGCCTAATCGACTCTGGGAGCACAGAGAGCTTCATACACCCCGACACGTTAAGGCGCTGTTCTCTCTGCAAACCTGATGCCACCAGGAGCAGATGGTATAGTGCCCAGGACCGGACCTTTATTAGGTCAGAAGTCCAACGGTTACTGAAGCAAGGTGTCATTGAGGCTAGCAACAGCCCCTGGAGAGCTCAAGTAGTAGAGGTAAAGACCGGGGAGAAGCATAGGATGGTCATCGACTACAGTCAGACGGGTTTACACAGCTCGATGCGTACCCTCTCCCCCGCATATCCGACCTGGTCAACAGGATCGCGCATCACAAAGTCTTCTCCACGGTGGATCTTAAGTCCGCCTACCACCAGCTCCCCATCCGCACTAGTGACCGCAAATACACTGCCTTCGAAGCAGATGGGCGGCTCTACCACTTCTTAAGGGTTCCCTTCGGTGTCACTAACGGGGTCTTGGTCTTCCAACGAGAGATGGACCGAATGGTTGACTGGTACGGTTTACGGGCCACATTCCCATACCTCGATAATGTCACCATCTGCGGCCACGACCAGCAGGACCACGACACCAACCTCTGAAAATTCCTCCAGACCGTAAAAATCCTTAACCTACCGTATAACAAGAATAAATGCGTCTTTAGCACCGACCGCCTAGCCATCCTCGGCTATGTAATGCGTAATGGATAGGCCCCGACCCTGAACGCATGCGCACCCTCATGGAGTTCCCCCATGAGGTCCTGCAGCAGGAGTTCAGGGAGCTAGGCAGAAAGTTAAAAGACAGGACCTCTAGGGTTGTAATCTCGGGATTACTCCCTGTGCCACGTGCCAGTGAGGCTAGAAATAGGAAGATAGAGCAGCTAAACAGGTGGCTAAACAGCTGGTGTAGGAGGGAGGGTTTCCGTTATCTTGACCACTGGGAGCTCTTCCGGGGCAGGTGTGACCTATATAAGAAGGACGGGTTGCATCTAAACCGGAGAGGCATAAATATCCTGGCCGCGAGGTTTGCCTGTGTCACGCGGGAGGGTTTAAACTAGTATGGCAGGGGGGTGGGCACGGGAGCAATAGGTCAGAAGGTGAGAGCATTGAGGGAGAACTAGGGAATAGGGACAGTGTGGCTCTGAGGCAGAGCAGACAGGGAGAAGTTGTTGAACACAGCGGGTCTGGTGGCCTGAAGTGCATATGTTTTAATGCAAGAAGTATTACGGGTAAGGCAGATGAACTTCGAGCTTGGATTAGTACTTGGAACTATGATGTTGTTGCCATTACAGAGACCTGGTTGAGGGAAGGGCAGGATTGGCAGCTAAACGTTCCAGGATTTAGATGTTTCAGGCGGGATAGAGGGGGATGTAAAAGGGGAGGCAGAGTTGCGCTACTGGTTCGGGAGAATATCACAGCTGTACTGCGGGAGGACACCTCAGAGGGCAGTGAGGCTATATGGGTAGAGATCAGGAATAAGAAGGGTGCAGTCACAATGTTGGGAGTTTACTACAGGCCTCCCAACAGCCAGCGGGAGATAGAGGAGCAGATAGGTAGACAGATTTTGGAAAAGAGTAAAAACAACAGGGTTGTGGTGATGGGAGACTTCAACTTCCCCAATATTGACTGGGACTCACTTAGTGCCAGGGGCTTAGACAGGGCGGAGTTTGTAAGGAGCATCCAGGAGGGCTTCTTAAAACAATATGTAGACAGTCCAACTAGGGAAGGGGCGGTACTGGACCTGGTATTGGGAAATGAGCCCGGCCAGGTGGTAGATGTTTCAGTAGGGGAGCATTTCGGTAACAGTGACCACAATTCAGTAAGTTTTAAAGTACTGGTGGACAAGGATAAGAGTGGTCCGAGGATGAATGTGCTAAATTGGGCGAAGGCTAATTATAACAATATTAGGCGGGAACTGAAGAACATAGATTGGGGGCGGATGTTTGAGGGCAAATCAACAGCTGACATGTGGGAGGCTTTCAAGTGTCAGTTGAAAGGAATTCAGGACCGGCATGTTCCTGTGAGGAAGAAGGATAAATACGGCAATTTTCGGGAACCTTGGATAACGAGAGATATTGTAGGCCTCGTCAAAAAGAAAAAGGAGGCATTTGTCAGGACTAAAAGGCTGGGAACAGACGAAGCCTGCATGGAATATAAGGAAAGTAGGAAGGAACTTAAGCAAGGAGTCAGGAGGGCTAGAAGGGGTCACGAAAAGTCATTGGCAAATAGGGTTAAGGAAAATCCCAAGGCTTTTTACACGTACATAAAAAGCAAGAGGGTAGCCAGGGAAAGGGTTGGCCCACTGAAGGATAGGCAAGGGAATCTATGTGTGGAGCCAGAGGAAATGGGCGAGGTACTAAATGAATACTTTGCATCAGTATTCACCAAAGAGAAAAAATTGGTAGATGTTGAGTCTGGAGAAGGGTGTGTCGATAGCCTGGGTCACATTGAGATCCAAAAGGACGAGGTGTTGGGTGTCTTAAAAAATATTAAGGTAGATAAATCCCCAGGGCCTGATGGGATCTACCCCAGAATACTGAAGGAGGCTGGAGAGGAAATTGCTGAGGCCTTGACAGAAATCTTTGGTCCTCACTGTCTTCGGGGGATGTCCCAGAGGACTGGAGAATAGCCAATGTTGTTCCTCTGTTTAAGAAGGGTAGCAAAGATAATCCAGGGAACTACAGGCCGGTGAGCCTTACTTCAGTGGTAGGGAAATTACTGGAGAGAATTCTTCGAGACAGGATCTACTCCCATTTGGAAGCAAATGGACGTATTCGTGAGAGGCAGCATGGTTTTGTGAAGGGGCGGTCGTGTCTCACTAACTTGATAGAGTTTTTCGAGGAGGTCACTAAGATGATTGATGCAGGTAGGGCAGTGGATGTTGTCTATATGGACTTCAGTAAGGCCTTTGACAAGGTCCCTCATGGTAGACTAGTACAAAAGGTGAAGTCACACGGGATCAGGGGTGAGCTGGCAAGGTGGATACAGAACTGGCTAGGTCATAGAAGGCAGAGAGTAGCAATGGAAAGATGCTTTTCTAATTGGAGGGCTGTGACCAGTGGTGTTCCACAGGGATCAGTGCTGGGACCTTTGCTCTTTGTAGTATATATAAATGATTTGGATGAAAATATAACTGGTCTGATTAGTAAGTTTGCAGACGACACAAAGGTTGGTGGAATTGCGGATAGCGATGAGGACTGTCAGAGGATACAGCAGGATTTAGATTGTTTGGAGACTTGGGCGGAGAGATGGCAGATGGAGTTTAATCCGGACAAATGTGAGGTAATGCATTTTGGAAGGTCTAATGCAGGTAGGGAATATACAGTGAATGGTAGAACCCTCAAGAGTATTGAAAGTCAAAGAGATCTAGGAGTACAGGTCCACAGGTCATTGAAAGAGGCAACACAGGTGGAGAAGGTAGTCAAGAAGGCATATGGCATGCTTGCCTTCATTGGCCGGGGCATTGAGTATAAGAATTGGCAAGTCATGTTGCAGCTGTATAGAACCTTAGTTAGGCCACACTTTGAGTATAGTGTTGAATTCTGGTCGCCACACTCCCAGAAGGATGTGGAGGCTTTAGAGAGGGTGCAGAAGAGATTTACCAGAATGTTGCCTGGTATGGAGGGCATTAGCTATGAGGAGCGGTTGAATAAACTCAGTTTGTTCTCACTGGAACGAAGGAGGTTGAGGGGAGACCTGATAGAGGTCTACAAAATTATGAGGGGCATAGACAGAGTGGATAGTCAGAGGCTTTTCCCCAGGGTAGAGGGGTCAACTACTAGGGGACATAGGTTTAAGGTGAGAGGGGCAAGGTTTAGAGTAGATGTACAAGGCAAGTTTTTTACGCAGAGGGTAGTGTGTGCCTGGAACTCGCTACCGGAGGAGATGGTGGAAGCAGGGACGATAGTGACATTTAAGGGGCATCTTGATAAATACATGAATAGGATGGGAATAGAGGGATATGGACCCAGGAAGTGTAGAAGATTGTAGTTTCGTCGGGCAGCATGGTCGGCACGGCTTGGAGGGCCGAAGGGCCTGTTCCTGTGCTGTACATTTCTTTGTTCTCCCTCACTGCTCCAAGGCCCTGAAACGCTGCCTAGGTTTTTTTTCCTACTATGCCCAATGGGTCCCCAACTATGCGGACAAGGCCCGTCCACTGATCCAATACACGGTTTTTCCCCTGTCGACAGAGGCCCGCCAGGCCTTCAGCCGCATCAAAGCAGACATTGCAAAGGCCACGATGCGCGCCATCGATGAGTCCCTCCCCTTCCAGGTCGAGAGTGACGCATCCGACGTAGCTCTGGCGGCCACCTTCAACCAAGCAGGCAGACTCATGGCTGTCTTCTCCCGCACCCTCCATGCTTCTGAAATCCGCCATTCCTCAGTCGAAAAGGAGGCCCAGGCCATAGTAGAAGCTGTGTGACATTGGAGGCATTGCCTGGCCGGCAGGAGATTCACTCTCCTCACTGACCAACGGTCGGTTGCTTTCATGTTCGTTAATGCACAGCGGGGCAAGATAAAAAACGACAAGACCTTACGGTGGAGGATCGAACTCTCCACCTACAACTATGAGATCTGAAACTGAAACTGAACTGAAAATCGCTTATTGTCACAAGTAGGCTTCAAATGAAGTTACTGTGAAAAGCCCCTAGTCGCCACATTCCGCACCTGTTTGGGGAGGCTGGTACAGGAATTGAACCGTGCTGCTGGCCTGCCTTGGTCTGCTTTCAAAGCCAGCGATTTAGCCCTGTGTACTAAGCCAGCCCCTGGTCTTGTATCGTCCCGGGAAGCTAAACGAGCCTCCTGATGCCCTATCCCGCGGCACATGTGCCAAAGCACAAGTGTACCGCCTCCGAGCCCTCCACGAGGACCTCTGCCACCCGGGGGTCACTCGATTTTTCCACTTCATCAAGACCCGCAATCTGCCCTACTCCATCGAGGAGGTCAGGACAGCCACCAGGAATTGCCAAATCTGCGCGGAGTGCAAACCGCACCTTTACAGGCCAGAGAAAGACACCTGATAAAGGCTTCCCCTCTCTTTGAACGCCTCAGTATGGATTTCAAAGGCCCCCCTCCCCTCCACCGACCGCAACACCTACTTCCTGAACATGATTGACGAGTACTCCCGGTTCCCATTCGCCATCCGCTGCCCGGACATGACTGCAACCACCGTCATAAAAGCCCTCCATAGCATCTTTACACTGTTCGGGTTCCCCGCTTACTTCCATAGTGATAGGGGGTCCTCCTTTATGAGCGACGAACTGCGTCAATTCCTGCTCAGCAAGGGCATTGCCTCGAGCAGGACGACCAGTTACAACCCCCGGGGAAACAGACAGGTAGAGAGGGAGAACTGGCTCTGCGGTCCAGGAATCTCCCAGTCTCCCGCTGGCAGGAAGTCCTCTCGGATGCCCTCCACTCCATCCGGTCACTGCTTTGTACCACGACCAACCAAACACCTCACGAACGTCCCCTTGTCTTCCCCAGGAAGTCCTCCTCTGGGACCTCGCTCCCGACCTGGCTGGCAGCTCCCGGACCCGTCCTGCTCCGAAAACACGTGCGGGCGCACAAATCGGACCAATTGGTCAAGAGGGTCCATGTCCTCCACGCTAACCCCCAGTACGCATACGTAGCTTACCCCGACGGCCGACAGGATACGGTCTCCCTACGGGACCTGGCACCCGCTGGATCCCCACACACACCCTGCCACCAGTCCCACCCTCCCTCCTACCGGCGCACCCCACAGCCGCCCCCTCCTCAGGTGGATAGGTTCTTCCACTGGCCCCATCTAGGCCCTGCCCACCGGCGCACCCCACAGCTGCCCCCTTCTCAGGCCAGTCGGACATTCCGCCAGCCAGGTCTAGGGGTCATGAAGCTGCCACAGAAGCCGAAACCACGCTCCCAGAGTCACAGACGCCCGAACCTCCACCGACATCACCACCAAAGCTACGACAATCGCTTCCTTTTGAAATGTACATTAATGTTGTAAATAGTAATGAGGCAAAACGCTGTACGGGGGCATTACGGTACCTTCATAACTATAACTTCTACCATTTTTACCACGTTGTAATACGAAGGCACCACCCCCGCCGGACTCCTTTTTTAACAGGGGGTGAATGTGGTAGTCTGTGTTAGAGGATTACGGTACCTAGTAATGCCGGAATACCATTGGTGGAGAATGTACTTGTTCCCATTGGATAAGCTTGTATGTTAGCTCCGCCCTGCAAGGCAGGGTATAAGAACTTGTGCCGCCCCAGCAGCTTTCTTCTGTACCTGCGCTGCTGGGGGAAACATCTAGCGTATTAAAGCTTTCGGTAGTCTCCAATCTCGTTTCTGAGGTTATTGATCGTGCATCAGTCGGCACACCCGAGATCGCAACAACTCTCTGTTTATAAAATAAATTTGCCTCGAATCACCCTGGTTCTTTTGGCAATTATCTTAAACCTGTGTCCTCTGGTTACCACCCTACCTGCTCGTGGGAACAGCTTTTCTTTATCCTGTTGTGGGATGTGAGTGCCGCTGACCACGCCAGCATTTGTTGCCCATCACTAATTGCTGTGGGTCTGGAGTCACATGTAGGCCAGACCGGGTAAGGACGGCAGATTTCCTTCCCTAAAGGACATCAGTGAACCAGATGGGTTTTTCCAGCATCCCGCATTTCCAGCGGCGTAACGGTGGCGGCGAAGCCGGTGCTGGTGGTGGTGGAGGTGGCACCGACGGCGATGGTGGCGGTGCTGATGCTGGCCAGTCATCGGGGAACTCCGGGAGCATGCAGAAGCCCTCTTGTGCGGAAAAGGGGAGTGGGGGGTGGTCTGGTGGGGTCAATATTGGCGGCGCAGTGGGAGGGGGGGGGCGCATGGGTGGGGGGGGGGGTGTTGGGGTGGAACCTGACGGTCCCAGGTCCCTGAGTGAGACAGTATCTTGGCGGCCGTCAGGGAACATATTGAGGGTTGGCGTGGAGCAGGTGAACCCTGTCCACCAAGGGGTCCGCCTTGTGGAGTCCAACGTGCCTACGGAGATGGACCCGACCTGGAGCTGCGAGCCAAGTCGGGAGCGACACCCCAGATGTGGACTTCCTGGGGAAGGTAAAAACACGTTCATGGGGTGTGTTATTAGTGGTGGTGCACAATAGTGACCGGATGGAGTGTAGAGCGTCAGGGAGGACCTCCTGCCAGCGAGAGGCTGGGAGGTTCCTGGACCATAGGGCCAGCTGGACGGCCCTCCAAACCGTCCCATTCTCCCGTTCTACTTGCCTGTTTCTCCGGGGATTGTAGCTGGTCGTCCTGCTGGAGGCGATACCCCTGCTGAGCAGGAACTGACACAGCTCATCGCTCATGAATGAGGATCCCCTGTCACTGTGGATGGAGGCGGGGAAACCGAACAGAGCGAAGATGGTGCTGAGGGCCTTGATGATGGTGGCAGACATCATATCGGGGCATGGGATGGCGAAGGGGAACCTGGAGTACTCATCGACCACACTGAGAATATACGTGTTACGGTCGGTGGAGGGAAGGGGCCCTTTGAAATCCACGCTGAGGCGTTCAAAGGGGAGGGAAGCCTTCACCAGGTGCGCACGGTCTGGCCGGTAGAAGTGCGGCTTGCACTCCGCACAGACCTGGCAGTCCCTGGTGACTGTCCTTACTTCCTCGACGGAGTAGGGCAGATTGCGAGCTTTGACCAGATGGTGCAATCGAGTGACCCCTGGGTGACAAAGGCTGTCGTGTAGGGCCCGGAGTTGGTCTACCTGTGCGCTGGCACATGTACCTTGGGGGCTCGTTGAGTTTACCGGGGAGATACAAAATCTCATAATTATAGGTGGAGAGCTCGATTCTCCACCGCAAGATTTTATCATTTTTGATCTTGCCCCGCTGTGTGTTATTGAACATGAAGGCTACCGACCATTGGTCCGTGAGGAGAGTGAATCTCTTACCGGCCAGGTAATGCCTCCAATGCCGCACAGCCTCAACAATAGCTTGGGCCTCTTTTCCGACGGATGAGTGTTGCATTTCAGAGGCATGAAGGGTGCGGGAAAAGAATGCCACGGGTCTGCCTGCCTGGTTGAGGTGGCGGCAAGGGCGACGTCTGAAGCATCGCTTTCTACTTGGAAAGGCAGTGACTCGTCCACTGCGCGCATCCCGGCCTTGGCGATGTCAGCTCTGATACAGGCGAAAGCGTGTTGTGCCTCGGCCGCGAGGGGGAATTGGGTGGACAGAATGAATGGGCGGGCCTTGTCCACAAAGTTTGGGACCCACTGGGCGTAGTAGGATAAGAACCCCAGGCAGCGTTTGAGGGCCTTGGGGCAGTGGGGGAGGGGAAGTTCCATGAGGGGGCGAATGGGGTCCGGGTCGGGCCCGAGAAGTCCGTTTTGGACTATATAGCCGAGAATGGCTAACCGGGTCGTGCTGAACACACACTTCTCTTTGTTGTAGGTCAGGTTGAGAAGAGTGGCAGTGCGGAGGAATGTATCGAGGTTGGCATCGTGGTCCTGCTGGTCATGACCGCAGATGGTGACATTATCTCAGTACAGAAAGGTGGCCTGCAAACCGTACTGGTCGACCATTCGGTCCATCTCTCTTTGGAAGACCGAGACCCCATTTGTGACACCGAAAGGGACCCTAAGGAAGTGGCAGAGGCGACCGTCCGCCTCGAAGGCAGTGTATGGCTGGTCCGACTTCCGGATGGGGAGCTGGTGGTAGGCGGATTTCAGGTCAATTGTTGAGAAGACCCAGTACTGTGCAATCTGATTGACCATATCAGATATGCGTGGGAGGGGGTAGGCGTCGAGCTGCGTGTACCGATTGATGGTCTGGCTGTAGTCCACGACCATCCTGTGTTTCTCCCCAGTTTTAAGCACTACCACTTGGGCTCTCCAGGGGCTGTTGCTGGCCTCGATAATACCCTCCTTAAGCAGCCGCTGGACTTCGGACCTGATAAAGGTGTTCTCCTGGGTGCTGTACCGTCTGCTCCTAGTGGCAACGGGCTTGCAATCCGCAGTTAGATTGGCAAAAAGGGAGGAGGGATCGACCTTGAGGACCGCAAGGCCGCAAATGGTAAGGGCCCGCCGAATTTGAGGGCGAGGCTCTGGAGGTTGCACTTGAAGTCCAGGCCCAACAGGAGTGCAGCGCAGAGATTAGGAAGGACATAGAGACGGAAGTTACTAAATTCTACGCCCTGGACCGTGAGGGTGACTGTACAGAAGCCCCGGATCGGGACGGAGTGGGATCCGGAGGCTAGGGAGATTCTTTGATTGGCAGGGTGGACCGCGAGGGAGCAGCGCCTTACCGTATCTGGGTGTACGAAGCTTTCGGTGCTCCCGGAGTCCAGCAGGCACGAGGTCGCGTGGCCGTTGATTTTCACCGTCGTCGACGCGGTGCCAGGTTGTGCGGGCGAGATTGGTCCAGCGTCATCAAAGCCAGCTGCGGGTAGCCATCAGATGCTTCAGGTGGCGAGCGTGTGCGGTTCCGATGTCAGGATGTCCGGGGACCCTGTGGGGGACAAGATGTGCCCATGGTGCGCACATTGGGGGGTCGGGACAAGATGGCGGCGCCCATTGGTCGCACATGGACCCGGGAGGAGAAGATGGCGGCTCCCATTGTGCGTCTGGCATGGGGGAGGGGGCGATAGCGGGCGCGATCGCAGCGAGTGCGCGGGCCTGGCACACAGCCGCAAAGTGGCCCTTTTTACTGCAGGCTTTACAAACGGCAGTGCGGGTCGGGCAGTGTTGGCGGGGGTGCTTCAGCTGACCGCAGAAGTAGCAGCGGGGACCCCCGGGGTGCGCGGATCGGCGTGCGGCGCAGGCGTATTGGGAAGGCAGGGCCCCGGCTGAGGAGGTCGTCGGTGGGGTCCAGGAGGGGTAGGAAGGGGTAGAAGGGTGGGCAGCGCGGCGGGAGAGGTACGATTACACATTACGGGATGCGACCGTCATAGAGAGCGCCAAGGTTTTCGTCTCCGCCAGTTCGAGCGTGGCCCCTTCCAGTAATCGTTCTCGGATGCGGTCCGACGCAATCCCCGTCACGAAGGCATCGCGCATGAGGAGGTTCGCGTATTCGGCGTCCGTAATAGCCTGACAGCCACAGTCCCGGACGAGTGGAATTGGGGCCCGCCAGAAGTCTTCGATGGACTCACCAGGTAGCTGCGAGCGGGTGGCGAGTACATGCCTGGCGAAGAGCGTGGCATGTGTTCCTTCAGGAGGTCCATTGCTTTTGTGTAATTCATGGCGTCTTAGATCAATGGGAACACGCTGGAGCTCAGTCTGGAGTACAGGACGTTGATCTTCTGAGCCTCCGTTGGCTCGGAGTCCGCCGCGTTGATGTAGGCCTCAAACAGGCTAGCCAGTGAGTAAAGCCTTTTCTGGCGTCGGGCGAGTGCGGATCCAGCTGCAGGCGATCGGGCTTAATTCTGATATCCATTCTGTGGAAAAGCTGACTGTAATAAATTGATGCACGATCAATTGCACAAAGACTAAAGTTGGGAACAACTATGGTTTTATTACAGTCAGATGCGTGGCCTCCTGCTGCAGCTGGCGAAATGGCAGGGCACTGGAGGTCATGCATATTTATGCAGTTCTCCCTGGGCAGAGCCAGCCGGCAGGAGCTACCGGCGAACCTGCAGTGCAGGTCTACCTTACATCTCCTATTACAGTGGCTCACCACAATGCATTTACACAAGCAACCAAGCAATCCTATCCCTAGTAGCATTAGTCACATGAAGGCCTTAAAGATCCAATCAAATAATCCGTGACACAACCATCCTAGCCAACCCGGTGGGTTATAGTCATGAAATTCACTGCCAATCTCTTGAATTTGATCAGCCTGTCTCTTACTGTGGTCGGCCAGGCTGGTGATATTTTCAGAGCCATCTGGAATATACGTACAGCACCCCTGACCTACAATAGCGCGCGTTCCTCCCTGCGAGGCTAACAGATAATCCAAAGCCAGTCGATTTTGTAATGCCACGGTCCGGACAGTCACCAGCTCGGCTGAGACCTCGGCCAGTGCCTGTCCAGTTTCCCTGGCTTCTGCTGCCGTTACGTTCGCCAGCAGTTCCAATGCTGTGGCCATGTGGACCAGTTCGTCGGATGCCGTGCCTGTTCCATACAATGGAAAGGCCGTCATGAAGAACTGTTCTGTTTTAGTAATAGTCCTTTTGGCTCGCGAGGGATAGTGCTTAAGGGTGGGAAGGTGACGCATTTGAGGTACAACATATCCCAAAAAGCAGGATCTTGTCCAATCAATAGGAAGCCACGGGAATGCTTTAGTGCCGCATATAAAATATGTTCCATTATAGGCTATAAAACCATCAGCTGATGTCATCCAGGGGATTGGGGATGTCTGTCCCCATGAAATGTTAGAGGTTATATTCCACACCCAGGACCAATCACAGTTAAACATGCCCTTGTGGGATATACCCGGTCCTTGCCAGTCAACAGTAAGGTTGCACCTACTTTGCCCCATTAACTTTCCTTTCCCTGATTTATTAAAACACATGGAACCTTGAACATTATTCGAGTGGATGGTGAGGGAGTCAAAGCATGATTATAGGCAGGTTGATAGGAAGCTGAAAATTTAGTCATGTCATAGCCAGCAGATCTCCATATTTCCATATCTCCCTGTTTGATTTTGTCGTAAAATCCATTCAACTGTCTCTGCGATATGAAAGGGGAGGGATTGGAGAGATATTCCTTCCCTCGAATGGATGGGGATGTAGGTACAAACCCAACACTTGCTTACATTCAATTTTTCAGCATAAAGATATGACATATATAAATAGGTATCAGCAAGCAGTTCCCGGGTAGTTTGTTTTTTTTACTACTGAGTGGCCATTGAGGCCAAATAGTCCAGAGAGTCCAAAAACTATAATGAAGATCTTCATCCTGTGTTCGTGTCTGGGCTGGAGACTATCTTCTTGCAGGAGGATAGATGTATCCAACTTGAAAGTCCTTCAAGCTTGACAGAAGTTGGTGTAGTCAGTAGTACTAGGAAAGATCCGCTCCAGCGTTGTCCTAGTTTCTTTCTATCCCAGTTCTTCACCAATATGTAGTCTCGGGGTTCGATCACTGGATATCGAGGGACGGCTGTCCCTGCTATCACTGGGAGATGAGCCTGTTTCACCTGTGAGTGGAGAAACTTCAGAGAAAGTGTTAATTGCTTCAAATAGTTCTGCATCTGTCCCCCCATCACATGGAGGTCTACTTTTTCATGGCCATCCTAGGGAGTCTTCACTGGCCGACCATAGACTATCTCTGCAGCTGACAGTCCGGTCCGCGAGTGTGGAGTCACCCGCATGTGAAACAGTGCCAAGGGTAATACCTTTAGCCAATTTAACCCAGTTTCTTCAGTCAATTTAGATAATTTTTCTTTTAAAGTCCCGTTGGCTCTTTCCACAATTCCTGCAGCCTGCGGGTGATACGCGCAGTGCAGTTGCTGTTTAATTACGAGTGCTTCGCACAATTCAGTATTGATCCGAGCTACAAACTGTGGTCCATTGTCTGAGCTCACCATTTTGGGTACCCCAAAACGAGGAATAACTTCTGTTAACAAAAACTTCACCACCGTATGTGCCGTACAATTAGGGATGGGGAAGGCTTCAATCCATTCACTAAACACATTGATTAGTACTAAACATTATTTATAGCACTGCACTTTTGGTAATTCAATAAAATCAAGCTGTATACAGGCAAAAGGGCCATTTGGCAAGGGAGTGGTTCCTGGAGGGCATTTAATGCCTTTACCCTTATTATGTTTCATGCAAATGACGGATCGATCCAGCCGCGTTTGCGCTGCTGTATTCAAATCTGGGTGCCACCAAGTTTTCAGGAGTAGCTGTACCATTCCCTCTTTGTCAAGATGGGTACAAGAATGCAAATAATCAATATGTCCCGGCAATAAAGAATTCGGAATACAAACTTGACCAGCTGGAGTAAGCCAGGGGTCCCGTGTCAAGGAGTGTGAACACCCCACTGACTTCCATAGTGTGCGCTCGGAATCAGAGGCGTCCCTCTGTAAATTTTGAACCTCCGTTACCTCTGCCATGCCCTTCGTTCCTAATGCAGGTACCTGGTTTAGAGCCTGATTAGCCCCACTGGGAACAATCAAAGAGGCTGATGTAGCCGCAGCCTTAGCAGCTGAATCAGCACGGGCATTCCCTAATTGAACAGGAGTGCCCCCCTTCATGTGCGCAGCACATTTAATAATTGCCAATTGATGAGGAAGCTGAATAGCATCGGGGAGATTTTTTACTCAAAGAGCGTTTTGAATGGGAGCTCCCGCAGAGGTGAGAAAGCCTCGTTGTTGCCAGAGGCAGCCAAAATTGTGGGTCACGCCAAAGGCATACCCAGAACCGGTGTAAACGTTGGCACTTTTATCTGTGGCCAAAATACATGCTAGAGTAAGGGCGAATAGCTCGGCTTTTTGCGCAGAGACAGGGGTCTGGAATGCTGCTGCTTCCCGAACGTCAGTATCTAACAACGGCATATCCCGACTGTGGGATACCAGTGAGAGAAATGGAGGAACTGCCATCAACATAAAAAATTAGATCTGGATTGTCAATAGGCCGATCCGTTAAATCCGGGCGGTAAGGAAGTGATTCCTAAGCAAACAATCGTGCGGTGGGTCAGCAAGGTTATCGGGGGGGGGGCTGCTCGAGGAACACAGCAGGATTTAAGGTAGAACAGTGATGAAAAGGGAGGTAGGGGTTTTGCAATAGTGAAACCTCATAGCGGCTCAAGCGGGCTTGAGTCAGATGCTGGGTTTGCTGAGACATTAGGAGAGCCACAATAGAGTGCGAGGTATACACTTGTACTGGCTGGTGAAGGGTCAGATTAGAAGCCGCCTGCGCTAACAAATGGACAGCTGTAAGAATTTGGGTGCAGGGAGGTAGACCGCAAGGTGCAGGATCTAATTTAGTATCCTTTAACCATGTTTCAGTAATGGCCACTAAATCATAGGCATTCACGATGATTTGCGCCATCAGCTCATTTGCCTTATTCCGAATACTACGAGCATTCAGGTAAAGTACACTTATGTTGGCTTTTTTACCTATGGTCTGAATCTTAACACCTCGATCAGTAACCTCTCCTAAGTTATATTTCCTCTTAACTTTTCTCCTAATTATCCTTGTCGGCGAACCCATATCTTCATGTAACAACCTGCTGCGTTGCTTACCATTCATGTTTTTACTTCCCATTTTATTCCTTTTAGTATTACTGGTCCTATTCACTGAGCTCCCGTCAGTCACTGTACCTTGTGCTGTCGCCCTTTTGGATTTTTGACAATGGCTTCTCTGCCTTACACTTTCCCCCTTACTGCCTTGTGTTTCTGTCCCTGTTTTACTCCCCTCCAACTTCCTGCATCGGTTCCCATCCCCCTGCCACATTAGTTTAACCCCTCCCCAACAGCTCTAGCAAACACCTGCATCGGTTCCAGTCCTACCCAGGTGCAGACCGTCCGGTTTGTACTGGTCCCACCTCCCCAGAACCAGTTCCAATGCCCCAGGAATTTGAATCCCTCCCTCTTGCACCATCTCTCGAGCCACGCATTCATCCTCTCTATCCTGACATTCCTACTCTGACTAGCTCGTGGCACTGGTAGCAATCCTGAGATTACTACCTTTGAGGTCCTACTTTTTAGTTTAACTCCTAACTCCCTGAATTCAGCTTGTAGGACCTCGTCCCGTTTTTTACCTCGATTGTTGGTGCCTATGTGCACCACGACAGCTGGCTGTTCACTCCCCCCCCCCCCCCCCCCCCCAGAATGTCCTGCAGCCGCTCCGAGACATTCCTTCACCCTTGCACCAGAGAGGCAACTTACCATCCTGGAGTCTCGATTGCATCCGCAGAACCGCCTGTCTATTCCCCTTTCGATTGAGCCCCCTATCACTATAGACCAGCCATTCCTCTTCCTGCCCAGCTGCGCAGCAGAGCCAGCCACGGTGCAATGAACCTGGCTGCTGCTGCCTTCCCCTGGTGAGCCATCTCCCTCAACAGCATCCAAAGCGGTATATCTGTTTTGCAGGGAGATGACCGCAGAGGACACCTGCACTGCCTTCCTACTCTTGCTCTGTCTTTTGGTCACCCATTTTCTATCTCCCTCAGTACCTTTCACCTGCGGTGTGACCAACTCGCTAAACGTGCTATCCACGACGTCCTCAGCATCGCGGATGCTCCAAAGTGAGTCCATCCGCAGCTCCAGAACCGTCAAGCGGTCTAACAGGAGCCGCAACTGGACACACTTCTTGCACGTGAAGGAGCCATGGACAGTGGACGTGTCCCTGAGCTCCCACATCGCACACGAGGAGCATGACATGGGTCTGGGATCTTCTGCCATGTCTTAAACCTTTGGTTAACTTATACAACTACAATTCCAAAAAACGAAAGGAAAAATAAATAAATTAGACAATGTAAAGAAAAACTACTTACCAGTCACTTACCAGGGATAGGAAGCCCATCCTCCACCTGGAGAATGAATGAAGCCCTGTGGGAGCCTGGTCCAAGTGTACTGGTTGCCCTTAAATGTAAAGGCAAACAAATACTGTGATTCAGGGGCGAGGGGTATAGAAAAAAAGGCATGTTGTAAATCAACAAGGGTAAAAACAGTCGCTTCAGGTGGAACAGGATTGTCGCCAGGTTTGGGACAATAGGATGTAAGGGTTCCACGATCTGATTAATACGTCGGAGGTCTTGGACCAAACGCCATTCGGATGGAACTGGAAGAATCAGGGTGTTACAGGGCGATTGGCATGGTATCAAAATTCCCTGTTGAAGGAAAGATTGAATCATGACCGAGACGCCTCCTTCAACCTCGGGGCGTAAAGGGTACTGTGAAATGGAGGGCAAGGGCATATCAGGCTTGACTTTAATAACGACGGGAGGTACATTAGTGAGACCAACCTTGTGTTTACAAGCCGCCCGTAAATCTGCGGGGACACCGAAATCGGAGACTGGACTGATTGATGGTGGTGCAATGTACCATTGAGACAAAATGGTTGGGGAAAAAAATTCTAAAGTGCCTTCGGGGAAGATTTGCCGTCCAGTAAACGAAGGATCAGCTTGTCCTCGTAGTGCAGCTGCCAGAAATCCCAAGGGTTTGGCACTGTAGCCTTCGTTGACAGTAAGGGTCACGTGGGGTGACACGAGTCCCGACTGATGCCAGAGCCCGTGGGGTACCTCAACAAGAAAGGCAGAACCCTCTTTACCCTCAGCGAGGCCAACAAAGGAAACGGATTGTAGAGAACCAAGGGCCTCTTGGTAAATGCTCTCCAATTCAGTCGAGCATCCCGTGTGATCGTAGCAAAGAGTCACATGTGGATCGGGAATATCTAAGGGAGGTGAAAAGTGGGAGGGATCAAAAGCAACTGACCACCACTGTGGAGTAGTGAAAAGGGGAAAATTTCGAAGCTGGGCCTGCGGGATAGCTGATATTGTAATGCCGTTATCAAGGCAAACAATTTCCACCTGCAAGGGACACAGCAAATCACGTCCGGCCAGGTTGACACCGAGGACACGGGTAACCGTGAAAGGAATGCAACATTCCCGGCCCTCAAATTGAACAGAGAGTGGCTTTGTAAGCGGATAAACAGCACCTTCCCCCATGAAACCAGCAAGCTCCATATGCTTATCAGAAAGGGGAAAGCAATGTTTCTGAATTAATGTCCAGTCTAACATAGAATTAGTCACCCCGGTGTCAATCAAGAAGGGGATGGGCACGCCCTCTATGTAAATCATAGCCGTGGGCCCGTCAGAGTGGTCCGCTGAGAGGGCCGGAAAGTTCGATCTGGCTAGTCAGTAGGGGTTAGAGGCAGTGAAGGGTGTCTGCCGACGGGGTTGAAATCTACCTTGTCGTTGGGGAGCTGGACAATCCCTAGCGTAGTGCCCTGTCCGTTGACAGTTGAAGCAAGTGACATGATATTTGGCAGGAGGACGACGCAGAGGCGCGCAGTCAAAATCCTCCGTGTGCGGCGTGCAGGGGCAAGGAGCCTGAGAGCGGTAACCAAATTCAGGAGAGTCCGTGCAATCTGGGCGATAGTAACGGGAATCTGTCTGAGAGTTTTGACCTTTAGGAGGTTTTCTTTGAGAGGGACGTTGGACAAATTCGGACTTAATTTTAGGCGTATTGTCTTTATAACAGGCTTCACGGTTGCGGCCATTGCTAATACTGATCCCGTGCGGTAGCCCCGTACATAGTCGCAGTTCGTCTCAAAAATTCAGTAAACCCTTCTGGGTCGTCTTTACAGGAAGGACATTGGGCCATGATCAAACATAGTTCCTGAGGTTTAAATGCCTGCCGCACCTTAATGAATGAGTCGTCGTTATCACCAGCGTGGGCGTTGATAACACTTATGGGTTCATAAAGGGCAGGTCATGCCTAACTAATTTAGTGGAATTTTTTGAGGACATTACCAGTGCGGTAGATAACAGGGAGCCAATGGAAGTGGTATATCTGGATTTACAGAAAGCCTTTGACAAGGTGCCACACAAAAGGTTGCTGCATAAGATAAAGATGCATGGCATTAAGGGGAAAGTAGTAGCATGGATAGAGGATTGGTTAATTAATAGAAAGCAAAGAGTGGGGATTAATGGGTGTTTCTCTGGTTGGCAATCAGTAGCTAGTGGTGTCCCTCAGGGATCAGTGTTGGGCCCACAACTGTTCACAATTTACATAGATGATTTGGAGTTGGGGACCAAGGGCAATGTGTCCAAGTTTGCAGACGACACTAAGATAAGTGGTAAAGCAAAAAGTGCAGAGGAAACTGGAAGTCTGCAGAGGGATTTGGATAGGCTAAGTGAATGGGCTAGGGTCTGGCAGATGGAATACAATGTTGACAAATGTGAGGTTATCCATTTTGGTAGGAATAACAGCAAAAGGGATTATTATTTAAATACAATATTAAAACATGCTGCTGTGCAGAGAGACCTGGGTGTGCTAGTGCATGAGTCGCAAAAAGTTGGTTTACAGGTGCAACAGATGATTAAGAAGGCAAATGGAATTTTGTCCTTCATTGCTAGAGGGATGGAGTTTAAGACTAGGGAAGTTATGCTGCAATTGTATAAGGTGTTAGTGAGGCCACACCTGGAGTATTGTGTTCAGTTTTGGTCTCCTTACTTGAGAAAGGACGTACTGGCACTGGAGGGTGTGCAGAGGAGATTCACTAAGTTAATCCCAGAGCTGAAGGGGTTGGATTACGAGGAGAGGTTGAGTAGACTGGGACTGTATTCGTTGGAATTTAGAAGGATGAGGAGGGATCTTATAGAAACATATAAGATTATGAAGGGAATAGATAGGATAGATGCGGGCAGGTTGTTTCCACTGGCGGGTGAAAGCAGAACTAGGGGGCATAGCCTCAAAATAAGGGGAAGTAGATTTTGGACTGAGTTTAGGAGGAACCTCTTCACCCAAAGGGTTGTGAATCTATGGAATTCCTTGCCCAGTGAAGCAGTAGAGGCTCCTTCATTAAATGTTTTTAAGATAAAGATAGATAGTTTTTTGAAGAATAAAGGGATTAAGGGTTATGGTATTCGGGCCAGAAAGTGGAGCTGAGTCCAGAAAAGATCAGCCATGATCTCATTGAATGGTGGAGCAGGCTCGAGGGGCCAGATGGCCTACTCCTACTCCTAGTTCTTATGTTCTTATGCAGTTTTGGCTGAAAGTTGAGGTCGGAGAGCAGTTACTACCACTGCCGATTCCTCCTCAAGTCTGCGCTTTTACAGAAAATCAGTTCAGTATTTATACATTATCATTATCAAGATTGCGTGACTACAGCTTAGTGAGGAATTCGATCTGAAGTAGAAACGTAAGCAATGTCATAAACCTGCTGATCTGCTGATCTTCTTGGACTCTTTGTCTCATCCCTCATACCATTACCTTGTCCTTTGATAGAACATTAAAAGGTCGGAGGAGACTCATCCATTCCTTATCTTGTCTTATTCATACCACCCTGGGTTATGGCGAGTTAGCCGTATTAGAAATTACAGAGGTCAGGCATTTTGGAATAGCTTGACCTTCTCTAATCTTATTCATGCTTTAGGTTATGCGGAGTCAGCCTTATCAGTCTTACAGGAGTCTGGTACATTGAAATGGCTAGGTCAGTTTTTCTTACATTGTACCGAATAGTTGACCAGTTTTCCCATCATGCCATTACTTAATTCGTACAACATCACAGACAGCCTTACATTAAAACTGGCCATGGTTTTCCAAGCTTCCTTACAGTCCAGGGTGGTGCCAGAGGAATAGGGAATTTCAAACCTTATGCCTTGTCGGTAGCACAGTGGCTAGCACTGTTGCTTCACAGCGCCAGGGTCCCAGGTTCGATTCCCAGCTTGGGCCGCTGTGTGTGCGGAGTCTGGACGTTCTCCCCGTATCTGCGTGGGTTTTCTCCGGGTGCTCAGGTTTCATAGATTATCATAGAATTTACAGTGCAGAAGGAGGCCATTTGGCCCATCGAGTCTGCACCGGCTCTTGGAAAGAGCACCCTACCCAAGGTCAACACCTCCACCCTATCCCCATAACCCAGTAACCCCACCAAACACTAAGGGCAATTTTGGACACTAAGGGCAATTTATCATGGCCAATCCACCTAACCTGCACATCTTTGGACTGTGGGAGGAAACCGGAGCACCCGGAGGAAACCCACGCACACACTGGGAGGATGTGCAGACTCCGCACAGACAGTGACCCAAGCCGGAATCGAACCTGGGACCCTGGAGCGGTGAAGCAATTGTGCTACCCACAATGCTACCGTGCTGCACAGTTTCCTACCACAAGCCCCGAAAGACGTGCTGTTAGGTAATTTGGACATTCTGAATTCTCCCTCATTGAACCCGAACAGGCGCCAGAATGTGGCGACCAGAGGATTTTCACAGTAACTTCATTGCAGTGTTAATGCAAGCCCACTTGTGACAATAAAGATTTTTATTATTATTACAAAGAAGAAATAGGGATTTGGTATTTTTATAAAGAAAACTTTATTATGACTACAATATTAATCTAACTTCACCCCGAAAATAAAAGCTGACAATTACCCCTTTAACACTACTGCTCAATTACCCATCAAACGGCAAGAAAAGAAACATACAACTCTCAATCCATCTTAAAATCAGCAATGGCATGGAGTACCACTTGCTTCACGGGACAGATTTGAGCTCCTGTTAGAACAACTGCAGACTCTGGCTAGACATTTTCAAAAAGCTGGTTCACCTGGCGTGTTTCAGCCTCTGCCTTGTCCTCAGACAAGACTGCTCTGCATTCAATATTATTACTTTTACTCAACTATCCTGCTGTGGGAGAAAACTGCTTTTACTTGTGGTCAAAACAATGATTGCCAGATCAGACTTCAACTCCTCTCCGAAGCTTTTTTCAAAATCTCTCTCTAAAGCTTTCTCAAAATATCCTTAGCTCCACCCAGCAATAACATCATTTCCTCAAGCTGAAAAACAAATGACCTCTCCAGGGTGAAAGCACATTAACTCCCCAGGGACTTTCCCCCATCAATCCACAGTGCATTAGCAACGGACTGAAAAACACATACCTCTGCCCAATTTCACCTTCTGGTCCCTAAAAGCTTCCAGGCCCTGCAAACAATATCCTTTTTAAAACATGACCACTGCAGTCAAACACACTATAACCCCAGGCTTGTAATCCTTAAATTGCCCCAATATCTAGAATCCAATATTCCTAAAATCCTCCATTCATTACACCGATGTATCAGAACACCCAGCTCCCTTCGTACATCCACACTTCCCAATATATCACCATTTAAATAATACTCTTCTGTTATGGGCCAGGGTTTAGAGAACCCCAAAGTGTATCATGGAGTTCACCTGACTCACAACTTTTAATAGATTGTGGTATGGGGAGCACACGCACACGGCCCACTCTACAGGTGTGGTACAGCAGAAATGGAAAAGTAATTTTGAAAGCAAAACAATGTTTATTCTATGAACTCAAGTTAACCTTTTTGAAACAAACAGTGAACACCTTAGCAACCATTAATTCAAATACAACCCCCAAAGAATACAACACTAAGTAATCTGTAAGCTGTCCTTTTAACATCCAGAAGACTTTTTAAAAAAACTTTAAACAGAAGCACGTTAGGTTTACATTCACTACTGAGAACATTTATAATTCTGAATTCACCAAATGATCAAGAGATAGTCTTTTGATGGCAGAGAGAAACAGCAGTACACCTGCTTGGTCTGGCTTCAGCTCCAACACTGAAAACGGAACTAAAACACACCCTGCAGCAAACAGACTAAAACGAAAGTAAAAAGCTGACGCAGCCCAGATCCACCCACTCTGACATCACTGCAGTAGTAAACACCCATTTCTTAAAGGTACTCTCACTACAGATATTTATATACACACCCATTTATAAACACCCATTTCTTAAAGGTACTCTCATATGACCTTCCTTTCTCTTTGTCACACCAAAGTGTCTAATTTCACATTTAGTCACATTGTACTGCATCTGCCATGTGTTTGCCCACTCACTCAACTTGTCTAAGTCACCTTGAAGCCTCCTTGCCTCCACCTCACAACTCACAATTCCGCCCAGTTGTATGCTGTCAGCAAACATGTTACATTTGATTCCCTCATCCAGGTCATTTTTTATATGTTGTGAAAGCTGGGGTCCCAGCACTGATCTCTGTGGTATCCCACTCGTCACGGCCTGCCACTCAGAAAAAGACCCATTTATTCCTACTCTCTGTTTCCTGTCTGTCACCCAATTCCCGATCTGTGCCAATACATGACCCCAATCCCATGTGCTTTAATGTTTCCCACCAGCGTCTTATGAGGGACCTTATCAAAAGCCTTCTGAAAGTCTAAATATACCACATCCACTGGTTCTCCCTTATCGATTCTACAAGTTACATCCTCAAAAAATCTCCAGTAGATGTATTAAGCACGATTTGCCTCTCATTAACCCACACTGGCTTTGTCTATTCTACTCATGCTTTGCAAATGTTCTGTTAACACATCGTTTATAATAGAGTCTAGCATCTTCCCCACTGCTGATGTCAGGCTAACTCACCTGTAATTCCTTGTTTTCTCTCTCCCTCCCTTTTTAAATAGTGGGGTTACATTCACCACACTCCAATCATTAGGAACTGCAAAAGAATTTTGGAAGATGATCCCAATACATCCACTTTTTCCAGAGTAACTTCCTTTGATACACTAGCGTGTGGATTATCAGACCCTGTGATTTGTCAGCCTTTAACCCCATTCATTTCCCCAGCACCATTTTCTTACCAACACTGATTTCCTTCCATTCCGCCCTCTTACTCGACCCTTGGTTCCCTGACATTTCTGGGAGATTATTTTGCCCCCGTTCGTGAAGCGAAAGCCAAAGTATGTGTTCAATGATCCTGCAGGAGTGAGGATGTGAGGGTGGGAATGTTGGCAATGGGATGAAGGATGGAGGTGTGGGAATGGGCGTGTGGCACCAGTGGAAAGGCTTCCCTTTGGTGTCTGAATTTAAGGTGTCTCTGTGTTAGACGTTTTAGTTGCTGTGATATGAAGAGTCTAAAGTTCTGTTCCTTTTTCACCAACACACATTTATTTCATTCCAACAGCCTTTGCACAAAACTCTAACTACACATCACCTGACAGAGGCCACCCGAAGCCCCTTTACCTACAAGTGTCAATTAATGGATACTTAACATAAATGAGACAACTAATTGCAATGTCTCTTAACCCATTACTTAACAGTCTCCCCTTCCTTGGAGAAAAAAATATTTAGGTGAAAACAAAATTTCAAGAAACTCGAACACACACACATTATTTCCCTCCCTTTTTTCCAATTTGTTTTTGTTTGGACGAGAAAGAAAAAAAACAGTCACAGAAACAAGCGCCCTTCATTAACAATATCCAAAAGTTTGTGTGAACTCACCCCTCTTCGTAAAACAGTCTGACAGTTGATAGCTGCTGTCGACCCATTTTAATTTTTGTTATTTCCCCTCTGTCCAACATCTGCTTCAAACTTGCGATGTCTATCCATATCCTCTTTTCATTGACACTTTTTGTAGAGTGCACATTTTCCCACAGGGATTTATTGTCAATGTGACAGTCAATAGGTATATTACCCAAATCTCCTAATCCCAAAATTTCCGTCAATATCTGACTTATATAAAAGGCCATATCCACCGCCTCCACAAGGATTAATGTCTCAGCAGCCAAGGTGCTTTTTACCACGCTCCTTATTTTCTTTCTTTCCCACACAAGCGGGCAACATTTACTATTGTTCCTCAAAAGGAAAATTATAAAACCTCCTGCGCTTGAAACCCCATCACATAAATTTCTGTTGGACGCATCACTATAAACTATGAGTTTCAAGTGCCTAAGGTCACCTAAAACCAGGAACTTCAAAACACACTCCTGAATTTTTAGTTTGGCCAATGCTTTATTTGCTCTTATTATGTCTTCCACTTTGGGATCATTCAGTTTTGTACTCAACTCTAAGACATCAAAACTCACGTCCGGTCTAGTCTGTCTGCCTAACCAGTTCAGTTGCCCAATTAAACTTCGCAGTTGCTCTTTTTCTATCTTTGAAACCATTGCGTCTATTTGTGAAACTCGGCCACGACTAATTGCTATTGGGCTGATGCTTTCCAAATAAGATTGCTGACGTAAAGTTGCCCCTAACTTAGTCTGTCCAATTTCCAGTCCAATATATTTAAATGCACCGGAAGCCTGACTTCCAACCCTGAATTCTTTCCTCAAACCAGAGATTACAATAGCTTCAAAATCACTAGTCCCACCCCACAAAAAATCATCGACATGCATCATAAAGATGCCAGAAAGATTTCCTTTATAGTGCCAGTAAAACATTGCAATATCTGCTTTCAACTGGCAACAGCCTAACTTTAACAAAACTGACCTTACCGAAAAATACCAGACTCTAGATGCATCATTTAATCCATATACACATTTGTTCAACTTCCAGAGTACCCCTTCTGTGTTAGCTGCTTCTTTAGGAGGACGGAGAAAAATGTCTCTCTGGAGCTGATGCCACTGCACAAAGGCAACTTTTATATCTATATACTTGCATTCCCATGCCTTTGTGGCTAATAGAGCCAAGAAGATCTTTAAAATACCCTTTCCTGCTGTAGGTGAATCTACCCTTAAATCCTGATCTTCTAAGTTTTCTTCAAATCCCCTTGCCACAAGCCTGGCCTTTGCCTTATAAGTTCCATCCGGAAGAACCTTTCCGTGCAAATCCATCTGTGGGATAGAGCTCTTTGTCCCCTATCCGGTACTTCCGTGTATACCCCAAATTCACTCCAACTATGCAATTCTTGCTGTTTAGCATCTTTGATAACTTTTTCATCTAATTTATTTGAAGCCACCAAAATCTCACGTGCATGTGGGCTTCTACTCTTATTAGTATTCTTAGTCGTGCTCATGTTCCGAGATCTTGATAAACTACGTCCTCTCTCCCGCCTGTTATCTCGCTCTGTACTGCTACTGCGTTCCCTTCTGCTGTGGGATTTCCTTTCAATAGTTCAATAGACCTTTTCCTGCGGACCTGTTCACTATCCAATGTACTATCTGAACTGGCATTGCATTTCTGTGCCCTCCATTTTTGAAGGTCATTTTCCCAATCCATTGTCTTGACTCCTTCCCCTGAATGCTTTCAACCAATGTTTATACTTTCCAGTGGCCTTCCTTGCTCTACTAATAACAGTTGCATCCTCCCATTGACTAGACCCTTCAGGCAAGTATGTCACTTTTGTACCAACTTTTGGCAATTGTCCTTTCGGAAAAATGGCCTGTTCTAATTCATCAGAAGTGTTATGTTCCTCTACAGAAACCCTGTCTATATCAGTTAACTGGTCCTCATAGTTCTGTAACACATGCGTACCAGATGACTGGTTCCTCGTCATGTCTGTCTGCTCTGTCTAAGTTTGAAAATTTGTAACCTGTACCCATTATCCTTGATGAATGTACCCAAGCAGTTTGATTACCATGTTGCAAAATAATTGTTTTGCCATCTATGCCTATGATCTTCCCTGGCCTTTCCATTCAGTAGAATTGTCTATCTTATAGTATACCATGTCTCCTTGCTGAAAAACGGCATCTGATAGCTGTACGTTATGTCTTAAAGCTCTGCGAATTCTTTCAGAGACTTCTGCTTCCAAAAAAGCTTTTCTACTGCTATGTAATGCATTTAAATGTTCAGCAAAACCATAGCTAATTGTAGTCCCCTCCCAAGCTAGAGGCTGGTCATCCAAAATGGACGGAACTTTAGGATTTCTACCAAACACTAATTGATAAGGACTATAGCCTCCAACCATCTGCAATTAATTCTTTGCATGTACCGCCCATGCTAAAGCTGAATTTAGCCTGCAATTTGGTCGATCTGCCAACATTTTCTGAAGCATTTCATTGATGACAGCATGATTTCTTTCACAGACACCATTACTAAATGGGCTTTCTGCAGCCGTATTTATAACTCTGATATTCACGTTTTCACACATATGCCTAAACTCATCATTAGCAAATTCTCCCCCATTGTCCGTAAGGAATTTTGCTGGTGGACCCATTCCTGTCCCTATCTATTTTTCCACGATTTGATCCAGAATTACCCTCTTTTCTTTACTTCTTACATCATTGATTGACTAAATCTGGTTGCCCTGGCCAAAGGTAGGGTTGCTATCGGTCGTGCGGATGTCCTTCTGTACTTCCTACAAACTTCACAGCGGCCACTAACCTGTTCTATCAGTTTCGTATAGTCATCATCCCTTACCCCTGCATCCTTTAATAAATTTTTCAGCCTCCGAGGAGACGAATGTGCAAATTGCCTATGCAGTTTTAATACCACAAGCTTTTTATCAGCTAAAGTCCCATTTTCAACTGCCATTAACACATCCTTAACCACTCTACTTGAAATATTATTTGTCAGTAATGGAATACAATCGTGTCTCTACTGTGTAAATTGTAAATCCACCGTCTTTCCAAAAACTGTTGCCTTATCCTGTTCCCTATCCAGTTTCATGTGTGCTTTCTTCATCGACGGTCTGCTCAGAAGCAAAGGTATCTCACTTGATACAACATCCGTGCTGATGAAATGATTCACTCCGGCAATATTGCAAGGGATCACCACTCTTTTCAGCGACTTCAGAGTATTATCATCCCCAAACCTGAAACTTGTGGAACTTTCAAATTCCTTAACTTTGTTACGATTTTCAGCATTCAAGGAGTCCAGATAAAATTTTAACCAGTCAATTCCACACACAGTAGATGTGCAGCCAGTGTCCAATACAGCACAGTTGAAGGATTCTGCAACCAACACCCTCATTACCAAGTGAGTACCACTTGATTAGTAAGTTTGCAGACGACACAAAGGTTGGTGGAATTGCGGATAGCGATGAGGACTGTCGGAGGATACAGCAGGATTTAGATTGTCTGGAGACTTGGGCGGAGAGATGGCAGATGGAGTTTAATCCGGACAAATGTGAGGTAATGCATTTTGGAAGGTCTAATGCAGGTAGGGAATATACAGTGAATGGTAGAACCCTCAAGAGTATTGAAAGTCAAAGAGATCTAGGAGTACAGGTCCACAGGTCACTGAAAGGGGCAACACAGGTGGAGAAGGTAGTCAAGAAGGCATACGGCATGCTTGCCTTCATTGGCCGGGGCATTGAGTATAAGAATTGGCAAGTCATGTTGCAGCTGTATAGAACCTTAGTTAGGCCACACTTGGAGTATAGTGTTCAATTCTGGTCACCACACTACCAGAAGGATGTTGAAGCTTTAGAGAGGGTGCAGAAGAGATTTACCAGAATGTTGCCTGGTATGGAGGGCATTAGCTATGAGGAGCGATTGAATAAACTCGGTTTGTTCTCACTGGAACGAAGGAGGTTGAGGGGAGACCTGATAGAGGTCTACAAAATTATGAGGGGCATAGACAGAGTGGATAGTCAGAGGCTTTTCCCCAGGGTAGAGGGGTCAATTACTAGGGGGCATAGGTTTAAGGTGAGAGGGGCAAGGTTTAGAGGAGATGTACGAGGCAAGTTTTTTACGCAGAGGGTAGTGGGTGCCTGGAACTCGCTACCGGAGGAGGTAGTGGAAGCAGGGACGATAGGGACATTTAAGGGACATCTTGACAAATACATGAATAGGATGGGAATAGAGGGATACGGACCCAGGAAGTGTAGAAGATTGTAGTTTAGTCGGGCAGCATGGTCGGCACGGGCGTGGAGGGCCGAAGGGCCTGTTCCTGTGCTGTACATTTCTTTGTTCTTTGTACCGGCGTAAAACTGCTTGTCAATAGGACAATGCCTTCTTTCTGGTCACTATCTTTTTCCTCTTCTGACTCTTCCATGTCATGTGTCGCTTCAAACACTCTATCATAACGAGTTGGACAGTTGAAAGCACAATGGTATTGAGAGTCACATCGAAAACATTGATTTATCATGCCCCGTGCATTTCTGGGGTTCATCTTCCTATTGTAGGTTCTAACTGGGTTTCTGTCTTCATAATTTCCTTGTCTCGGTCTCCTTCTATAGTCTTGAGCCCTGTTCGTAGCCATACGATTTCGCCATCCTGTTAGTAGTGTATCTTCCATATTCTGCCTTATTGCAGGCTGACCTATTTGGGTCATCAGAGCCATCGGAATCGAATGTTTCCCCAGAAACTTTTGTAAAGCTTTTGTCATCTGTTCGAATAAGGTATCCTTATCCACAAACTGAACTCCTGTCAAAACCAGGAGCCTATCCATGTTGCTCACTCTAGCACAGTCAAGTAATTTAAAGGCCAACACAGACTGTGGAAATTCCAGGTTGTGTTTCTGCAGCCTTTTATATAATCTGCCAAATTCCATTCTATAGTCTTCCATGGAGATATCCTCCATTTTCCAGAACTTGTCAAAATCCGAACATGCTTCATACGCACTTCACAAGTCATCTTTCTTATAAATCTTATCCATATAATGTAATAAAGTCTCCCGACCTTCTTCTGAGTCTATCTCTTCCAATTCCAGCTCAGAAAGCACTTTGTTTCGGATTTTACTGCCATATGGTCGAGAAAGAGCCAATGCCATACCTTGTTTTCTCTTTCCCAAAGCAGTTACCTTAGTCCACATAACTACTGCACTTCTCCATTGGTCGTACGATCCCCTTTCAGAAAATAAGGGAGGATAGTCATATCCAGCCATCTTTATCCTGGGTTCAGCCATATATCCCTTTTTTTCTTCTCTCACTCACTCCTTGGTTTGATCTGGTAAGTTGTATCTTTCAACCCTTCACATTTACACAGCAACCATCCTCTGCTACCAATTGTTAGACGTTTTAGTTGCTGTGATATGAAGAGTCTAAAGTTCTGTTCCTTTTTCACCAACACACATTTATTTCATTCCAACAGCCTTTGCACAAAACTCTAACTACACATCACCTGCCAGAGGCCACCTGAAGCCCCTTTACATATCAGTGTCAATTAATGGATACTTAACATAAATGTGACAACAATTGCAATGTCTCTTAACCCATTACTTAACATCTGTATTCTTATCAGTGTTTTCCCCATCCCTCAGGGTCTAACTGCTCTCAACCTGCACGCCTGCAGCAGGATCCAGTCCTCGGTGTTGGTGGATCTGGTTGAATGCCTGCCACGTCTTCGGAAGCTGACCCTGTCCAGCACCCAGTGTGATAGCCAGGTCCTATCGGCCATCGGAAGTAGTTGCAGAGAGCTGAGGGAGCTGGATGTGTCGAGGTGTAAGAAGGTGACATCCTCGGGGTTGCTGCACCTGGTGTATGATCAGACCCGAGCAGCATTTAACTCTCTCCAGCTGAGGAATCTCCTGGCCGAGGGCCTGGAACTGCCTCCGGGCACCGATACGCAACACGTGGCGGTGATGGCGTTTCTCCTGCTCGCCCTGCCCAGGTTGGAGCACGTCACGCACCCCTTTCTCGTGGAAGCATTAACTCTGATTCATGGGCGGCTCTTCGGAAAAGGCCACCGGTTCCTCGAGGGCCGAGGCTTCCCCTCGCTGGAGGAGGCTGCCGGGTTCGGACTGGCGCCGGGGGTTGGCGCCTCGCAGACGCAGGTCCTTCGGCTGAGGCGCTTAGATATCGTCCCGGGACAGGACCTCTCCATCTTAACTTCCATCTGCAGAGAGGTTGCAGAGGTCACCGTTTCCCTTGACCACGAGCTGAGGGACATGGGGCACCTCCATTCCTGGAGCCAGCTGACCCACCTTACCGTGGAATGCTCCGAGTCTCTCACCAGGTCGCTGAGCGATCTGGTCCCGGTTTTGTGCTGCCTGGGCCCCCACCTCCAGCTACTGTCCCTTCAGAATTTCCACTTGCATCAGGAAACTTCCCTCAGCCACATCCTCCGATCCTGCCCCAATCTCCGCGTCTTCCAGTCTCAGCTCCATCTCCCTCCACAGAACAGCAACTCCCCTGCAGCCGCCGAAGACAGCGACGATGAAGGCGATGGCCAGCAGCCGGACGCAAACCCCTTGTTCCGCGCCCACTGGCGCTTTCCCCAATTGAAAGATTTCAGTTTAAGGGTTTTGGATTCCAGCCCCCTGCCCCGCAGTTTCCAGCTGTCCTTCCGAGCGGCTCTGACCTCCGCACTGCGCGGCTCGCCACAGCTCAGCAAACTGTCCCTCGTCAATATCCCCGTGTGCCTGGACAAGGTCTTCCAGAATGTCCTGGAGCAGCCCGGCCCGCTCGCGCAGCTGTCAGAACTGTGCCTGGCTCACAGCCGTGTGTCGAGCGCCGCTGTCCACTTGCTGATGGCGGCAGACAACCAGCTGGTGTCCCTGGACCTCCGCCACTGTCGCGATGTTCACCGCCGGCATTATGATCAGTTTGTGGAGGACGCGAAGCGAAGCAAGTTCGATTTGGAGATCTCCTGGGAATGAGGTGCGCTGGGATGAAGGATTGGCATTCTGACACACAGACACGCACTTACCCACACACTGACCCACAGGCACAGGCTGACACATATACACACAGATCACACACACGCACCTGCTCGCACACATGCACCTGCTCTCTCACACGCAGCTCCTCGCGCACACACACACCTGCTTGCGCACACACACTCACCTGCTCGCGGACACTCACCTGGCCGCTCACACTCACCTGGCCGCTCACACTCACCTGGCTGCTCACACTCACCTGGTTGCTCACACTCACCTGGTTGCTCACACTCACCTGGTCGCTCACACACACCTGGTCGCTCACACTCACCTGCTTGCACACACACACCTGCTCGCTCTCTCGCCCACACACACACACCTGCTCACATATCTGATCTCACACACACTTGCTCACACACGCACCTGCTCACATACATGTACCTGCTCCCACACATGTACCTGCTCCCACACATGCACCAACTTGCACACACGTACCTGCTCTCTCTTTCGCATGCACACGCACACACCTGCCCACATACCTGATCACACACACACTTGCTCACACACACACACCTGCTCACATACATGTACCTGCTCACACACACGCTCACCTGCTCGCACACACTCACCTGCCTGCACACACTCACCTGGTCGCTCACACACACCTGCTCGGACACGCACCTGCCCGCTCGTGCACACATACACACACGCACCTGCGCGCACATCCCGTACCAGCCTCCCCGAACAGGTGCCGGAATGTGGCGACTAGGGGCTTTTCACAGTAACTTCATTAAAGCCTACTTGTGACAATAAGCGATTTTCATTTCATTTCATCTGACCACACACACACACCTACTCACGCACACGCACATGCTCACACATTGCAGGCTTACACACACATGCCCATGTGCGTACACAAACATGCATGTGCACACCTGTACACACATGCTCACGGACGCACATGCATACATTCCTGTATCACTTGCTGGTTTATGGATTTTTACGGAACATTTTTCCTTGATCATGAATTTACCTCTGTATCTTTGAAATTTGTTTGTGAGCAACATTTGAAAGATGTTTACAAAAATACTGATAATCTAATGATACTTTCTCACAAGGGCAATGTTAATAAAAGAAAAACATGAAACCGACTTCTTGATTACCATCAGCCCACCAGGTTTACTGAGATCACTCACCAACCTTATCATTAGGGTCACAAATGTAAACATTCTTAATTTTTGCATCTCTTTTGAAAATGTTCGAAAATCATTTTTGAAACAATTGTTCAAGGTCAGGAACTGCACGAGTCCTTAATGAGACGCAGCCTGCCAACCCCTCCTCTCAAAGGACAAGGTCATCCCAGCTCCTGGAGGTTCTCCTCCAAGTCACTCACCATCCTGACTTGGAAATATATCGCCGTTCCTTCATTGTCACTGGGTCAGAATCCTGGAGCTCTCTCCCTAACAGCACAGCGGGTGTACACACACACGCCCATAAGTATGAACAGGAGTAGACTATATCACCCCTCAACTTGATTCACTGTTGTAGAAGGTCATTGGATGATCCTGACTCTCGACTACACTTTCTCGCCCTCTCCCCGTCTCTCTTGATCCCCCACAGCGATGAGAGCACCTAACGAGTTTGGCCTTGAAGATAATGTTGGCGCATTCAAAATCCGCTGGGAAGGGGGCAGTACTGGACCTGTTATTGGGGAATGCACCTGGACAGGTGGTCGAGGTTTCAGTAGGGGAACATTTTGGGAGTAGTGACCACAATTCCATAAGTTTTAGGGCACTTTTGGCAGGGATGAGGGAACCCTCGCCTTAAGGTGCTAAACTGGGAATCAGAAATTACAATAACATTCAACAGGAATTGAAGAATTTGGATTGAGTGCAGCTGTTGGAGGGTTAATCAACATCAGACATGTGGGAATCTTTCAAGCGACAGTTGATTAGGATTCAGGAAAGTCACGTTCCTGAGGGAACGAAGGATAAGTATGGGAAGTTTAGGGAGCCTTGGGTAACGAGGGATATTGTGAACCTCATCAAAAAGGAAAAGGAGGCTGTTGTACGGTCCAGAAGGGTGGGGACAGTCAAAACCCTTGAGAATATAAAGAAAGAAGGAAAGTACTTAAGCGTGATATTAGGAGGGCGAGGAGGGGGTCATGAAAAGTCCTCGGCAAGTAGGATTAAGGTGAATCCTAAAGCTTTTCATTCATATGTAAAAAGCAAGAGGGTGGCCAGGGAAAGGATTGGACCACTTAAGGACAGTGGGGAGAATCTATGTGTGGAGCCAAAGGAAATGGGTGAGGTACTAAATGAGTACTTTGCATCAATGTTCACCAAAGAAAAGGACTTTGTGGAAGATGATTCTTGGGAAGGGTGTGTGGACAGTCTGGATCATGTTGACATCAAAAAGGAGGAGGCATTGGACCTTTTAAAAGACATTAAGGTGACAATATTGAATTCTTTACCCGTCAGTCTGGCCTCAATAAAACTCGAGATGGATTTGTAGGCATAGTATTATTTATTTTTAACCAACTTGCAAGTCTGACTGGCTTCACAATGAGCCTCAGAACACACAAGCTGTCTTCTGAAACCCTAGGAACCGAGTGCTATCAGAGACCAAGGAATCTCTACAAATACATTCAAATGGCATCAAGGTTCACACGCAAGATTCCCATAGGTCATCCTATACTACTGACCTTGCCATATATCCTGATTGGCTCACTTCTCATTCCTTAACCCTGGGCCTCTTGTTACCCAGCATCCTTTTCCCATCCTCCACCAGACACCCCTCCCCCTTCCTTGCCATGCTTTCTGAAATCCTTTTCTGTGAACTCACTACTATTAGACTGATCACATCCACATTACTGTAACTAATATTTGAACTAACTATTTTATATCACATTCGTTTGTTCAATTCCTCATTCCCTCCTTTTATCATTTCATGATAACCTATCGGTCCAATCTGTAGCTACGGCCCCTCATCTAAGAAGATTTGTCACTGCATTTCCAATTCCTGTTGCAGCACCCCGTCATCCGCTGCACCCTCGTGGATCCTAACGGCCAAGGTTCCAGGGGTGTCTATCCGTTCCAGTGCACCCTGCATTCTACCCATCACGCATTTAAGGATGGCAAGGCCCACAAAGATGCAGCCGAGTGCCACTGCTAAATACATGGCCATATTTATCAACCAGACCTTCCAACCCCCTAATCCCCAGTTACCCCAAGAGCCAGGATCCTGCATTCCGTCCAGGTGATCCCGTATGCGATCCATAAATTTAGTGATGTTAGCGGTTAGGTCTTGAACTCCCATGATACACTTGCCTTGTACTATGGCGCATGCCCCACCCTCACGGGCCAGAAGATAGTCAAGAGCATACCGGTTCTGCATTGTAAACAACCGCAGCTGAGACAATTCCTTAGTTATTGCCCCGAGGGCTCCCAAAGTTTCGTTTCCCAGGATGGTAAGGCCACAAATAAAATAATTCCTATCGCTAACCGCCAAGGAACTCCCCACACCTCCCAGTGTCAAGATGCTCAGAATTCCCCACCCGGCCGAGTGGCCCCGGTTGGGTGCGAGAACCTGAGGTTTTTTCCAGTTCTCGCAGAATTCAGCCGAGACTGCCCGGCGTGCTAACCGATTATGCAGCATCCACGCCGAGGGGCAGGGGACTGTGGTAGGGACTAGAGTCCCAATAGCAATTTGGCGGGAAAATGGGGGTGACAAAACATTGGTCGCTGTGCCATTAAAAAAAAGTAGTATCCTTGCTCCGTGTACAGGCTAGCATCACAATCAGTATATCGGTTGCATAGGGATCCCCCAGTAGCCCAGTTTACCCAGCTTTGGAACGCCCATTCAGGCCGCCTAGCAATGCGGAAAACCCTAGTCCCAAAAGTGATATGAGAGACATTCGCCCAGCCACAAAGGAGCTGGAGGCCGGTGTTCAATGGAACGCAGGTGGTGTTGTAACAGACGTATTGGCCAGACGCCTGGGTGATATGGCACCTCCTGTCCGTACAGGTGGGGAACAGACATGTTATATTCGATTCCACCTCTACCAGCAAACAGCCGTATCCTTCACTGCTGAAACAATTCTCATACGACCGGGAATCCGTATTGGGAGTGAAGTGGCTAGGTATGTACGCCCTCCACCGTTGCAGCCTATCATACTGTGAGTGGGAATTATCCCGAGGAAGGGGAAGGCAAATAGCCGGTGGTGCTGAACCCGGATCGTAAGGAAGAGTGACTTGCTCGGGCGGTGGCTCGGAACGCTGACAATGAACCACCGTTTGGGGAGTGCCCCAAAGCGGTGAAACAGAAAATAACCTAGACACCGCTGCGGGGTTCGGGTAGCAGACAACCCGTCCCTGGCCATACAAGCGATGGTAAATCTGGTAGAAGTGATTCATACTACCCAGGTTTCCCTCATTCTGGGTCCTAAATGAATTGAGTGTATCTCCTGATAACCCACGTTCTAGTTGTATTCCCCTCCTTACACGCCCCGTCCTCTCTCTAGTCCCCCTCTCTCTCTCACAACCTCTTCCTACCCTCTCCTGACGGTCTGATTTTACCTTTATGGCACCAATCTTAACACATCCAAAATCAAATTTACATGTACTCCAAAAACAAGGCAATGTCCATGAAATGTTTCCTTCCCATCGCCGGGACCGATGCAATTGCTTCATGAGTCCTGCATTGTCCGTTAACCAGATGACCTTCCACGAGTCACAGAATGTCACCTCGGCATAAGTGAAATGTCCGTGTAGTTTGGTTGGGGTTACAGATGTAGAAGATATTTCCCTTTTCCATTTCCGCCGCCGATGTCACTCCAAGCGAGGCGAGGCCGAAGATTACACAGGCGGTGCGTAGCCACCCCATCATGCTCCACACCTGTAAAACAGCACTGGGGAAGAGAGGCAGGTTAATCTGTCCAAGAAAATGAGGCCCGTTATCAGAACTCAATTGAGCTGGTATACCATACCGGGGAATGATTTAACCACAGTAGCAGCTTTATTATCGGTAGTCGGATACACCTCAACCCATCTGCTGAACACATCCACAATGACCAAAACATGTTTATAACATTGACAGCTTTCCAACTCAATGTAATCCATTTGGAGCGTCTCAAAGGGACTACTGGGCAACGGGGTTTGCCTCATACCACAAGGGATAACTTTGCCGGTGTTATATTGCTGACAAATCAAACACCGATTACTGATACTCTGGGACAGCCCCTGCATTTTAGGGTGCCACCAAGTGTCCAGCAACAAATCACTAGTCCCCCGAGCCCCACAATGAGTTGCAAAGTGTACACATTCGATGACCCATAAAGCCAGTACATCAGACATACAAGTCTGATGTGCTGGCGTGGTCCATAAAGAGGAAACAGAATCATATGTACAACCTAACCGTTTCCACATTTGTTTATCACTCTCAGGAGCGTCCTCCTGTAACCTTATGACTTCTTGGATGGTTGGCATTGACTTGTCAGAAGCAGACCTATTTATAGCAGATCGTTTAGTCTGACTTAACATTTCAGGCACCATCACTTGCTGAATTTGCGCGGCTGTTCGCGCTGCACAATCTGCTCGTTCATTACCAACGTCAACTGGGGTCTTACCGTTTGTGTGGGCAGTGCATTTAATGATGGAAATCTGCGCGGGCATAAGGAGGGCCTGCAGTAGGTCCTTAACTAAACCCCGGTGGGATATTTCCGTGCCGGCCGAGGTAAGGAATCCCCTATTCTCCCAGAGCTGTGGGTTGGCTAAAGTCGAGTGTTAATCGTTTCAGGGACCTCAAAATATTTTATGGAAATGCCGTCTGGCGTGACTTGAAGTGCGTACTCTGTTGGATCTGAATGATCCACTGCCCTCCTTACCATAGGCCCCAGATCCTTGGCATGGTACTGGTCGTGGACCTGACGTGTAATATGAGGGCTTACCGAAGCTGACTGTGGCCATAAATGTGGTGATATTGTAACAAAATCGGCTGAACCTGCTTTTCCCGTGACTGTGGCTGTAATCTTGACTGGCCATTCGGTCCCAATTAATGGCCAGTATTTGTCCTCCAACTCCCTGTTCTGTCCGGTTCTGTCATAGGCCAGGGTAACGTGGTGCAGTGAATGTTCAATGTCTAACGTCCACCACTGGGTAGTGATAGAAATATAGCACTGTTGTCTCATCCTCCATGATTGAACCGTTATCCTTTCGTCTCCGCACTCTAGCTGTAGCTGGAAAATACACAGTAAATCTCGGGCCAACAAGTTACAGTCCAATCCAGTAGTCACTACAAATTGATGATCTGCAGACTTATTCTCGTAAGTGACTGTCACAGGTTCAGAAATAGGGTACTCACACACCTGTCCTTGGAACCCCGACAAATGCTGCGTGTGGTCGGATAGTGGTAGTCGAAGTTCTGATTGCACTGAAGACATGGCTGCTCCAGTGTCGATTACAAATGGGTGATGTTGATCTCCTGTCTGCAGAGAGATAATAGATTCCCTGTCCAATTGGAGAGTCCTTATGACTAAATTAGCTAGTCAATCTTGTGTTGGGAAAGGGTTTGTCTGGGAGAAGTCGGTGTACCTCACCTGTCCTCCCCTTGGTGGGTACCCCCTCCTTTTGGGTCGGGTAGTCTCCTTCAGCTGCCTGTCTTTTAAAGGGGCATTCCTGATGCCAGTGATCTGTACGGCCACAATTAAAACATGTATTGTTCCCTCTATATCTGCCGCTGGTTGGGGTCTCAGATCATCCTTTTTCATTACATACTCAGTCTTAATCTTTGTAATTGAGCCTCCTTCCTGGCCTACACCCTCCTTCCAATAAAATCTGACTGCCCTGGCCATTCGGGAAGGGTCGTTCTCTGTCCAATTCATGTTATTACATTTCACGGCAGTAGCCACGGAAGGTGGTAGGCAATGCATTAACATAGCACAATATTGAGGGGAATTCTGACCATTTTGATATGGCAAGTCGCCTGACTGCCCACGGTAGATTTCATTAAAACGCTCCAGAAATTCCTCTGGCTCTTCAGTCTTTTTAGGTTTGAGGTCTAAGATAGCAGAGATGTTTATGGGCTTTTGAAATGTGACATTCAACGCATTCAGGATTTGTGCCCACCTATCATCGTCCAAGGCATGGGCTTGCTGAAGTGCGGCGTGGCTAGCATAATTCAAGTGGTTGAGGTAACTGCGGTGCTCTGCTGGGGTTAAAAACTGCTGGACTAGGGCCCAGAGGTCCCTTGAATCAGCTTGATAAACTGAGATGGTAGTTCTCAGATAGTCCACGAAAGCAGCAGATTTCTTCCTGTCTGGGATTGCAGCCAGAATAGCCTCATCTCACTGGGTCTCCATGGGAAATAAATGTCTATCGTGGGCTAGGCTGCTGCTGTTGCAGCATCAGTGTTGGGTATTTTCCTAATCGGCAACTGTCTCAGAGTCTCACTAGGGGGCGCTTTAGTGGATTTCTCTGGCTCTTCAAAGACTTCGATGTCCTTCCCTTCCACTAGGGGGAGCTCCAGCTCCTCAGAACCATTCCCATCCTCTTTCTTTGTTCTCATACTTTTCTGTCCTACTATATCGGTCTTAAGGAATCTAGGTGGTATGCGTAATTGTTTCTGGATAGGATCAGGCCCCTCTCTCATTGTCTGAGATCGGGTCCTAGAGCTAACTGGGCTTGTGGAACAGAGCTCCCCTTCTCTAACAGACGGTGAAAGTGCAGAAATAGGACCCAAACTATTAACCGAAGGGGCTGGAGAGGCTGGCATGATTTAAATCTGGGGAGCAATGACTGGACACCCTGGTGGTTCCGGAATTAGTGCAGACAATGCTACTGGTGCAGTTGGGACTCTAGCCGACATGGTTCAATTGTCTGGGTCATCATCTGCGTCTGTCAATGCAAGGCCAGCCATTGAACTACGTAGCCCATCTTTTTAACTCGAGTCCACCCTCTCTTTACTTGCGCGTTTTTTGAATGCACACTTCTTTTTCAAGATCTCCAGAGTTTCCTGGTTCCCCCCTTCACTAATTGGAATCCCCATTTTAAGGGCATTTTCTTGCCAACTTAATCACATGATCTTGTCCCTCTCCTCTTGACACTATTGTCTCCATAATCGAATAACTCTTTAGCTTTCATACTTTGGCTCTTTATTTATTTATTTATTTGCCTATTTATAACCAATGGCAATTTTTGCTACTTGGCAAAGATATTTAAAAGGTTTTAACAGTGTTCTTTCAAAACTTAAAATGTTTGAAAATTCAAATTGAATTACTGCAAACTGCAAGCTTAGTTCTGATCTCAACTCAGAACTGAATTTACGATTTGCTTAACACAAACTTGTATGACTTTTACAACTTAATTAATTCTTTATCTTAACAATTTTTCTTTTAACAAGCTTTTCTTACATTCACAAAAATGTGAGCTGCTATCAATGAGGGAGCAGTTAGCTGCGGTGATGTATACCGGAGCAAAGTCAACTGTCATCTCCAGATTTACACTTTTAAAAATGGTGTCAGTGAGTTTCTTTCAGTTTCTATTAATTCACAAATAAAATGAAATAAACATTATTTCAAGGAATTCAAACTTAAGATTCTGGCAATTTCAATCAATCGCTTGCTAAAATAACTTTTATCAAAGAGGTGGAGAAACCCACTGGTTTCCTTTAATTAATTCAAAACGTAACTTTGCTGGAGTTTCGCTGACTCGATTACATCACAGGCTGCTGCTGTTATCTCAAGGCCCGTGTGAGAAGCACTGTCTGTAGTCTTTAACTTTAACTTTGGCTGCTGTTAACCCTTTGAGAGACTTCTGCTTTAACTAACATGCAGCATCCAGTTCTATGGATGCGTCTTTGTTTTGAAATCTATCCAAGCAATTTCCCATAATCTCTAACTAGTCCTCAAGACTGCGTTTCTCGCCACTACAGTCCAAGGATACAATTTTAGCTTAATCAACTATAGTTTTAAAAATACTCGTAGAACTGAACCATCCTTTCCGATGTCCCATCAGTTCATCAAAAACACTCATGGAACTAAACCATCTTTCCGATGTCCCATCAGTTCCACAATTAACCCAAAACTGAACTATCAATTATGATATCCCATCAGTTTAATTTTCGAATCCCCAGACTGACCTTTGATTTCATCGAGACGATCTTTCCGTACCAACCGCGAGTGACCAGACCAATCAGACTATGAGAAGAGGGGAAAACCAATGTGGGTCGTTTTCCAGCTACACACATTGTGGGCGCTTTTCCACTTTCCTTGTCCAACATCAATCTAATTCTGATTTCGCAGCTGGCCGGTGACCGTCTGGAGAAATCCCGGGTTTCGGCATCAAATGACACTATTGAATTCTTTACCCGTCAGTCTGGCCTCAATAAAACTCGAGATGGATTTGTAGGCACAGTATTATTTATTTTTAACCAACTTGCAAGTCTGACTCGCTTCATAAAGAGCCTCAGAACACACAAGCTGTCTTCTGAAATCCTAGGAACCGAGTGCTATCAGAGACCAAGGAATCTCTACAAATACATTCAAATGGCATCAACGTTCACACACAAGATTCCCATAGGTCATCCTATACTACTGACCTTGCCATATATGCTGATTGGTTCACTTCTCATTCCTTAACCCTGGGCCTCTTGTTACCCAGCATCCTTTTCCCATCCTCCACCAGACACCCCTCCCCCCTTCCTTGCCATGCTTTCTGAAATCCTTTTCTGTGAACTCACTACTATTAGACTGATCACATCCACATTACTGTAACTAATATTTGAACTAACTATTAATATCTCATTCGTTTGTTCAATTCCTCAAAGATAGATAAGTCTTCTGGGCCGGATGGGATTTATCCCAGAATACTGAGGGAAGCAAGGGAGAAAATTGCTGGGGCCTTGACTGACATCTTTGTATCCTCATTGGCTACAGGTGAGATCCCAGAGGACTGGAGAATAGCTAATGTGGTACCGCTGTTTAAGAAAGGTAACAGGGATAATCCAGGAAACTACAGGCCAGTGAACCTCACGTTGGTAGTAGGTAAATTATTGGAGAGAATTCTCAGGGACAGGATTTATACCACTTGGAAACAAATGTACTCATTGGCGATGGTTTTGTGAAGGGGAGGTCGTGCCTCACTAACTTGATCGAGTTTTTTGAGGAGGTGACAAAGGTGGTTGATGAGGGGAGGGCGGTGGATGTTGTTTACATGGACTTCAGTAAAGCTTTTGACAAGGTGCCTCATGGCAGACTGGTACAAATGGTGGAGTTACATGGCATCAGAGGTGAGGTGGTGAGATGAATACAGAACTGGCTCGGTCACAGAAGGCAGAGGGTAGCTGTAGAAGGGTGTTTTCTGAATGGAAGGTTGTGACTAGTGGTGTTCCACAGGGATCTGTGCTGGGGTCTTTGTTGTTTGTAGTGTACATAAACGGTTTTGAGAAAAATGTAACCGGTCTGATTAGTAAGTGTGCGGATGACACCAAGGTTGGTGGCGTGGCAGATAATGTCGAGGATACAGCAGGGCATAGATAGATTGGAGACTTGGGCAGAGAATTGGCAAATGGAGTTTAATCCAGACTAATAATAATAATAATCTTTTTCTTGTCACAAGTAGACTTAGATTAACACTGCGATGAAGTTACTTAAATATGAGGTAATGCATTTTGGTCGGTCTAACATATACCGTAAATGGCAAAACTCTTAGGAATATAGAAAGTCAGAGCGATCTGGGCGTGCAGGTCCACAGATCTTTGAAAGTGGCAACACAAGCGGACAAGGTAGTCAAGAAAGCACACGGAATGCTTGTCTTCATTGGATGAGGCATCGAGGGATGCTACAATTGTATCGAACGTTGGTAAGGCCGCACTTGGAATATTGCGCACAATTCTGGTCGCCACACTACCAGAAGGATGTGGAGGCTTTGGAGAGGGTGCAGAGGAGATTTACCAGGATGTTGCCTGGTCTGGAGGGTGTTAGCTATGTGGAGAGGCTGAATAGATTCAGGTTGTTTTCATTAGAACGACGGAGGTTTAGGGGCGACCTGATAGAGGTCTACAAGATGTTATAAAGGGCATGGATAGAGTGGATGGGCAGGCACTCTTTCCCAGGGTGGAGGGGTCAGTCACCAGGGGACATAGGTTTAAGGTCTGCGGGGCAAAGTTTAGCAGAGACGATCAAGGCAGGTTTTTTTACGCAGAGGGTGGTGAGTGCCTGGAATGCGTTGCCAGGGGAGGTTGTGGAAGTGGATACATTAACGGCGTTCAAAAGGTATCTCAGCAAATACATGATGTGGAGATGCCGGCGTTGGACTGGGGTGAGCACAGTACGAAGTCTTACAACACCAGGTTAAAGTCCAACAGGTTTGTTTCGATCTCACTAGCTTTCGGAGCGCCGCTCCTTCCTTCACCTGAGGAAGGAGCAGCGCTCTGAAAGCTAGTGACATCGAAACAAACCTGTTGGACTTTAACCTGGTGTTGTAAGACTTCGTACTGAGCAAATACATGGACAGGATGGGTATCGAGGGATACGGCACAAGGAACTGCTGAGGGTTTTGGCCCAGGGTGGTATCATGACCGTAATGGCTTGGAGGGCCGAAGGGCCTGTTCTTGTGCTGTATTGTTCAGGGGCTGGTTTAGCACACTGGGCTAAATCGCTGGCTTTTAAAGCAGACCGAGGCAGGCCAGCAGTTCAATTCCCTTACCAGCCTCCCCGAACAGGCGCCGGAATGTGGCGACTAGGGGCTTTTCACAGTAACTTCATTGAAGCCTACTTGTGACAATAAGCGATTTCCTTTTCATTTTAATTTTCATTGTTCTTTGACTGCAGAATGTTCAGCACCATTCAATCGGGCAGGAGATACTAAAGTAGGAAGGGCGAGGAATGCCCTGCCTGCAACAGTAGTGGACTCGCCAACATTAAGGACATTCAAATGGTCATTGGATAGACACATGGACGATAAGGGAATAGTGTAGATGGGCTTTAGAGTGGTTTCACAGGTCGGTGCAACATCGAGGGCCGAAGGGCCTGGACTGCGCTGTAATGTTCTATGTTCTATGTTCTAAAGTCTGAGAAAATGCACTAAAAGATTCAAAAACAGCTTCTTCCCCGCTGTTACCAGACTCCTGAATGACCCTCTTATGGACTGACCTTATTAATACTACACCCTGTATGCTTCATCCGATGCCAGTGCTTATGTATTTACATTGTGCATTTTATGGTTGCCCTGTTACGTTTTTTTTTCATGTACGGAATGATTTATCTGAGCTGCTCGCAGAACAATACTTTTCACTGTACCTCGGTACACGTGACAATAAACAAATCCAATCCAATTAAATCCAATCCAATTGTTGACTCCTCAGATAATGAAGCAGTCCGTGTCCAAATGCAGCAAGACCTGGACAATATCCAGGCTCGGGCTGACAAGGGGCAAGTTACATTCACACCACACAAGTGCCAGACAATGACCATCTCCTACAAGAGAGGATCTAACCATCGCCCCTTGACATTCAATGGCATTACCTCACTGAATCCTGGGGGTTACCATTGATCAGAAACTGAACTGGACTAGCCATATTAATACAGTGGCTACCAGAGCAGGTCAAAGACTAGGAATCATGTGGTGAATAACTCACCTCCTGACCCCCAAAGCCTGTCCACCATCTACAAGGCACAGTCAGGAGTGTAATGGAATACTCTCCACTTGCCTGGATGAGTGCAGCTCCAACAACACAAGAAGCTCGACACCATCCAGGACAAAGCAGCCGCTTGATTGCTCTCCCTTCTACAATTCACTCCACCACCGACGAACAGTGGCAGCCGTGTGCACCATCTACAAGATGCACTGCAGGAACTCACCAAGGTTCCTTAGGCAGCACCTTCCAAACCCACGACCACTACCATCTAGAAGGACAAGAGCAGCAGATACCTGGGAACCCCACCACCTGGAGGTTCCCCTCCAAGTCACTCACCACCCTGACTGGGAAATATATCACCGTTCCTTCACTGTCGCTGGGGCAACATCCTGGAACTCCCTCCCTAACAGCACAGTGGGTGTACCTACACCACGTGGACTGCAGCGGTTCAAGAAGGCAGCTCACCACCACCTTCTGAAAGACAACTAGGGACGGGCAATAAATGCTGGTCTAACCAGCGAGGCCCACATCCCGGAAATTAATTTAAAAAAAGAATACTTTGCTCCATGAGTAATTGGACAAAGAAATGGGAATTTAGTATTTGAAGACAAAACTTTATTATAAATACAATGTTAAACTCTTTCACATGATACCTGAAAATAGTTTACATTTACTCCTTAATTACTATGTCCATTCCCTATTAAATAACAATTAAAAAAACACACAGCTCTCAATCCATCCTACATCCCAGTGGCACAGAGTAACACTTTCCAAAACAGATTTGGCTCCTGTTAGAACCCCTGCAGACTGTGGCTGGATATCGTCAAAAAGCTGTGTCAGGGGCGGTACGGTGGTGCGTGGTTAGCACTGTTGTCTCACGGCGCCGAGGACCCAGGTTCAATTCCGGCCCCAGGTCATTGTCCATGTGGAGTTTTCACATTCTCCCTGTGCCTGAGTGGGCTCACCCCCACAATCCAAAGATGTGGAGGGTAGGTGGATTGGCCGCGTTAAATTGTCCCTTAATTGGAAATTATAAAAGCTCTTTCAACTGGTTTGTTTCAGCTTCTTCCTTGTCCTCAGACAAGTCTGCACAGCTTTAAATACTATTCAGCATTTTTTTTACTATCCTAAGTGAGAGCAAAAGAGTAGGCTAAAAGGTAGCCAGATCCTCAAAGATAACTCAAAAAACTTTCTCAACATGTCTGAATGCCTTAGCTCCACCCAGCAATGACATCATAACCTGAAGCTGGAAACAAATTAACTCCCCAGGCTGAAAACACATTAACTCCCCATAGACAGAGAGAACAGTGCATTAGCCCAGGCTTTTTACTCTGGTCTTATTCACATCTGACTCCTAAAAGCGTTCCAGTTTTGCAAAGCAAGGTTCTTTTAAAAACATGACTACTTCAGTCAAACACACTCTAACCCAGGCTTTTAACCCTTAAATTGTCAACTGTTTATAATCCAATGTATGTAAAATCCTGCATGCATCACTAATGGTAAGATATTACAAAGTGTAGATACACAAAGGGTGTTCATGTCCACAATTCATTGAATGCCAGCATACTATGGTGCAGCAAACTATTAGGAAGGCTCATGAAATGTTAGCCTTTATCGTGAGAGGATTTGAGTACAGGAGGAGTGAGGTCTTGCTTCAGTTATATAGAAGTTTGCTTTGACTGCCCCTGGAGTATTGGACGCAGTTTTGGTCCCCTTACCTCAGAAAGGATATTATTATCACAGAGGGAGGTTCACCAGACTTGTTCTGGGATTGGCGGGACTGTCTTATGAAGAGAGACTGGACAAACTGGGCCTGTATTCGCTGTAGAGTTTCGAAGAATGAGAGATGATCTCACTGAAACCTACAAACTACTTAAAAGGAATAGACGGGGTAGATGCAGGAAGATGTTTCCCTTGGTAGGGGGCACAATTTCAAATTATGGGGGAAACAATTTAGGGCCGAGATGAGGTGAAATTTCTTTACACGGAAGGTTGTGACTCTTTGGAATTCTCTACCCCAGAGGGATGTGGTAGCTCAGTCACTGAGTGTGTTTAAAGCAGAGATTGACAGATTTCCGATGAACGATAACAGAAAGGGTTATGGGGATAGTGGGTGTGAAAGGCATTGAATTGTCCGATCGGCCGGGTTATTATTGAAATTCGAAGCAGGCCCGATGAGCTGTATGGCCTATGAACCTATCGAGCTTTGGAGCAGGATTGAGGGGTTGAATGGTCCCTTCCCAGAATTAATCCCAAATTCACAGAATCTGAAATCCTTGC